>NC_057687.1:2981079-2991426 GCF_014466175.1 Vespula pensylvanica
TTTTTTTTTTATAGCAAAGTTCTTTCAAACAATAATTCTAAATTCTTTTATCACATATTACAAAAATGATTACGTGTTTCTATTTTGGGTATTACTTGGACAACGATTTTTCTCTTTTATTTGAACATTTTTTTATTCTTCCTTCCTTTTTCTCATTGAAGTTAAAACAAAAATTTTTCCTTTCTCCTTTATAGACTTTCTAATGTCGTCGACTTGCTCGTAATGTACGTCACGTAAGCCATACCCTTCTTGCAGCGAATAAAACTTAATCCAGAGGGGTGCAAGTATATGGGTTATAAATGGGAATGAAGGACAAAACGATCCTGTCCAAAGCTACCACAGAATCCTCGTGGATGTAGTCGTTATCTAATTTTACGATCACTCTCGTGACATTCTATTGCTGTAGATTTAGTATTTATAGAAGTTTCAAGCAAAACTATGTTTTTCCTGGATTAGAAATAAAACGGGTTATTCACTCGGTCATGAGTTTCTCGTTGATGCTTTTAGATTTATTATAATTTGATTTTTTGACAACCGTGCGAATGTCATCGCAAAGTAATATAGAATGTGACATTTAAATGGAAAGGTCCGTTGATTTATTAATCAAATTTGTCCGAAAAATCGATAGTTTTCTAACGGAATATTAAATTTTTTTTTCAATACACAGATGCTAATTTCATTCAATATACTATTTATTGTTAGTTATTAATTATTAGTTATTAATTTCATTCAATATACTATTTATCTCTCACGAGTCTACGTGAAATGCTAATTCTTAAACCTTCGTGCATCTTCTTAAGGGAAAAAGCGTCGTAATTGGGGCAGAGCATTGCCTGAGAAAAACGACCTTCGTGCGTGCATTTGGATCGATCTCAACGAATGTTTCTTTTAAGGTATATATGCTTAGGATGGTCATTAAATATACGACCTTGTTTTGTTTTCGCTTTACTTCGTTATTTTTTTGCATAATAAGAAATGGAAAATATCCCCGAAATATTTCGTTCGATGAAATTTTCTATCAGGAAATAAGACTTTTTTTTCACTTTTTTGTTTTTCACTTTCTTCGGCATATTGGTTTTCATGATTCGATCGCAACAGGTTCTATCACATACACATATATACATATATATTGGAATATGCTTTTCACTTAGCTTGTATTAAGCTAAAGAAGCTCTTCGATAAATATAGTCATGATGCTTTTTTATTTTATGCGATATCGCATAAATCGTTGAATTTTTCATTCGTTTCAAGTTAAAAAGAAAGATTAACGAGAAAAAAGGCAAGTTCTATGGTACGATAAAATTCGAAAAATTGACTCGTTGCTTTTATATCGATTTTTTTAGATCATAAATTTGACCATCATGTATTGGAAAATATCCGCTTGCAAAAATTCGATGAATGTCACTGTTCATCGTGAGAGAGAAAGACTGTGATTTTTTCTGGTTTTAAAGCATCTATTGCTCATCCTCCTATTACAATATCAAATATGGAAATCAAAATTTCTTTGTCGTTAGGTGAAAAATCGTTTTTCCCGATTTGACTTGAAGTTGAATAATCGATCGCGTATGCTTTCATAGTTTTGGTGGTCGTGTCGTCGTCGTCGTCGTCGTCGTTGTCGAATAAAATGGATTCGATTTACTATAGAAAACGATTCACTGCGATTCCCGATAATAGTTTTCAGTGAGCATACGATTTCGCATTGATGCATCTACAAGTTGAATCGTTTTCTGGTAGCATCGCGTTCGTTCCTTTTAGGCAAATATCGAGACAAAGTAATTTTATATTTCTTGAACATGAAATCTATATGATCGATCTCGCTAAATATCTTGATTTCAATACATACGTTTAATATATTTTTTATTTCCGATAAAACGACGTCGCATTTTGAAAAATACCTTCAAAATAAAATGTACGGTGGTTGACTTCGTACATTAGCAAAATGAATTCAGTGAATCGTTAATAGCAATCTTTTCTCTTTAAATAGGAGTTACTTTTTATGTTCTCTAAAAAAAAAAAAAAAAAAAAAAAAAAAAATAAAAAACGATGTATTAGTCAGTAACTTTATTGCGATAAAAAAGGAAGCAGGAAAAAGAAGTTTGAGGAATATACTCTCATTGTATACCTATGTATCAAAGGAAACTTTTACATCGAGTTAAATCTCTCACGGGTCATCTAAAAATACGTGTAATCGCGAATTGATTTATTATTATTTCTTAAAACCTGGCGTGTTTAAGAAACATCACGCTATAGGTAAAACAAGAAAAGGGCATAACTGATTAAGAAATATACTTATATGATATACATCCTTATATTTCACTTATCTACTTTCTCCCTCTCTTTCTCTCATTTTCTCTCTCTTTTACGAGTTAACGTTGTTAGAATTAAGAAAGGCATGTGGGTTTTATGTTACCAGTGGGTTCAACGATGCACGCCATGAATTCCTAGGAGGTTAATACTAAAGTTTAAGTTGAGTAGACGAGAACGTTAGGTTCGAGGAAAATTTTCGAGAATTCACCACACTGACAGAACTTCAGCGCGAACAGCTGCATGTAAATTCGTAAAGCGGTAAATCGAATCTACGTTTTCTTCGTCGAAACTCTTGCCATACCGTCTGAATGTTATGTCTTCAACGAGTCTTTTATTTCATACTATCTTTATAAATTTTATTTAACTCCTTGAAAAAGTTACTCCATCGTTCACACTTGATTTACTTTATGCTCTCGTATATTATCTTTACGTTATATTATACTTTTCGTAGGATCTTCTGCAATTTTAAAAACATTTTTATTTCAATCTCGATATTTAAGTATTCTTCGTTCATAAGTTTGCGTTCCTTTCAATGAAATTTTATATTCTTTTGAAAGAAAGGATTTTTTTCCGAAAAGTTTTATTTTCTTTCTTTCTTCTTTTTTTTTTTTGTCGAAACGCAGCTTTTAATCGTGTGTCTACGACATGTCCTTTTTTCTATCGAAGCAATCCACAGATACTCCGCATACGATCTTGCCACAAGGGATGTACATCTAGAAGTGGAGAGGTATATGGAGATGTTATATGGAGCAGATAGTCCACGTTCGTGGTTATATCTGATGTTCACAAAGAAGCTAGTGAAATGCACAACGTGACCGAGCTCATTCGTCTTTGTATATCGAAGTATGTCTTCGTTTTCCTCTACTCTCTCTCTCTCTCTCTCTCTCCCTCTCCTTCGAGGGATGTGCTTAATTGACTGAAGAGAAACAAAGACATTTCTTAAGCGCTTAAACGAATACTACGGGCAATCGGTGAGGGTATTCGACCTCGAATTAAGTTAATCCTTCATCTCGATATGTGTCGTCACAGTTCGGATAATTCATTTTAATTAAAACAATACATAATACGAAGAAAATCGTTTCATCGATTTTTCGTTTCTTTTTCATTAATAGATGTATATTTACATATACATCAATCTACTCGAAACAGATGTTAACATTTTTCTATTTTCGAAACAGGAGAAGAAAAAACATCTCGTTTTTATTCAGAAATATGGATATACTTTTGCAGTATATTCCATCGACGATATTTTTTTCTTTTTTCTTTTTTCTTCTTTTTTTTTTTTACTTTCGTTTCAATCGACGAGATGGGTAGGTACTATCGTGAAATGAAAAGAGTATTTTTCGGTAATTAACACAACAAATATATTTTTACGAACGGAAGATTTCTTTTATTCTTTCAATCGTTATTTTAATTAAATATTATTAAATAATCAATTTATTGAAATTCTATTGAATCTTGCAGAGAATTCATTGAAAAATGAGTAGATATGCATTCACTCGATGAACCTTTAAAGAGATATATATATATGATAATTAACAAAGGATGCAGTATAAATCTTATATAGATATATGCACGCATTTAAATGTAAGCATTTGCATATTTTGAAAGAGGAAATGTACACGTACCGTTTCTATCGAAAGCCGTCCCATTTCTCATTGATTCTTTTACATTTATGAAGACTTAGCTCTTTGATATATCTGAATATATCATTAGAAAATAATGAAATAATAGCTCCCTCTTCTAAAATAGGAAGATCCGTTAATTTATTTATAATAAAATTTGTTCATAGAATCAAAAGTTTTTTTAATAGAGTCTGTTTCGTTTTCAAGACAAAGACGACATTTTTATTTCATGTTTCACTTATTGTTAGGCGTCTCATGAAACTACGGAAAATGTTAATTTTTAGACCTTTGTGTACTTTCGTAACATTATCGACATAAAATTAAAAAGATATGGAGGACGATAATTAAAAATGAATCCGCTAATTATACGGTGATATATAAATGACTAATAATCCTCAGTTTACCTTGACCCTATTTTTTATTTTAACGTATCCGTTAAAGATTACATTGATAACATGATTTTTCATGCGTTATAGTATGAACAAAAAAAAAAAAATACTACGTCAATATTGAATATCGTGCAATAATTCGGACAATACACGTATCTAACAATTACGATGAAAAATTATTTCGAAAGAATAAATCGTATTATTTATTTGATCAACATCAAATACAAAAGCTTCGAATGTGTCCCAGTGGAGAGTCAAATATTTGTATAAATTTATTTGGAAAATCAACGAAATCGATTAATTTTCACGATTGTCAAAGTCAAAAAAAATTGGAAGATCTCACATCGAAAAAACAAATTTATGAGCGATTTGTGTGCATCGAACTTTTTCTATAGTTTACTTCATTTTATCAGACTCGTTCCGTCGGCTATTTGGTCGACGAAATTGTGTCGTAAAAGAAACGACAAGTACGATAAGTTTCAATTCAAGAGTGTGTGCATTCAGTTCGAGATGTCGACCTGTTGTGTATTTGTTACTTTACACACACATGTGTATCACTCAACTCATAGCAACGTTAGAAAGAGTGAACTAATAACACAGAGTCGTTTCTATCGCTGGAAATAAACCAGGGTACAAGTACGTTGCTACTCATGGAATTTTATTACTCGGTTTCGCTAGTATATAATGATGAAAACTTTTTAATAAATACTTTCTGCATTCCATTAAATACGGCACTTTTATAAATATTGAATATTGTTATCTTTAAAAAGTCATAAATGATCTGTTCTAAAGTAATGATGATAACTTTTCTTTAAAAAAAAATGTAAAACATGAAACAAAAATGTAAAATGGACCAAAAAAAGAAATCTGATAGAATATTTAACAATTTTGTTAACGAATTTTATACCGCATTAATATTTTATCATATTCATTGTATTTAGTTACGTGCATATATCAAATTTTCTATTATAATATTCTATTACAGGCATAATGAAAAATGTGAAAAAATAAAATAATAAATATATGAAATTTATTTTTCGTTTCTTTTTGTTTGCGACGTATGTATACGCTCGATTTTTCGTGTACGACTCTTGAAAAAAACGATCTTGACGTGGGTGTCGAAAATGCGTCATATTTTCCTAACGTTACCTTGGAAGAATTTAATCCACGGTGGGATCGTGCATTGATATTTGACGTGTATTCATGCAGGTAAGAGCAGGTTTTTGCCAAACGTGAGATTGCACCAGGTGGCACACACGCGATACGCGCATCGCCTTGAACTCCAAAATTTCTATCGTTTGACAAGATCTATTAGTTGCAATTTCAATGTGCGTCAAAGCTACGACCGGAAATGATTTCGATTGTTATCAACATGAATTCTAATTTTGTGAATGTCTTATTCTATTTATTAGAAGTTTGATTCTCATTTAAATTGCTTTGTATGCGAATAGCAGACCAATAACGTTGGCAACACGAACTTCGAGCTAAAATTACTTGCTTATAATTACGGTAAGTGGAATGGTACTATGATTATACTGTAACGTGACGATGGATCGAAAGAAATAATGTATTTGCATATATCCAGTAACATTCAATAATGATGGGCTTCCGTTGCACGACAACGAGCGAGGAAAGTGGTTAGTGTTTCTTTCTTATATTTCTTTTTCGTTCATTAAATCATATGAGTAACTTTTTTTTCAAAGGAAAAATTACGTTGGTTCGTTATAAAATAATGATCCATCATGTCTGTTCTTTTCCAGATAATAAAAAATGAAAGAAATATCTCTAATTTGTCTTTTTTTTTTCTTTTTTAGTAAGATCATAGATCTTGTAATTCATCTTCTGTAATTTATCACCTTATTCTCGAATTCTTTGGGTTCTTCGAGTAACGTGAATATTTTATATGCTTGCCTACGAATGATATATCATAAAGAATTATCGGCTAGTTAGTGACGACTTCTTCGCAATTCTCAAAAGCCTTGAAAAGATTCGTACATCATGGCGAATCTGGCTGGCGAGCCTAGATCTTACTATCTCAGAAATCACATAGAATTTTAAACGACTTAAAGTCGTCGAGAATTATATAGCACGTCACGCGATTCTCGTATATTTCTCTTTCGCAAGTCACTATCGATGAACATTGTTTGATAATGTCAAAATCTGAGTACGCTCGTTAAAACTTTCGATCGGTTTCTCCTATCCTAATCTTCAGATCCAATCGATTTCTAATACCATTTACAAAGAAGGATTCAAGAAATGCGATTGGATCGATAGTCCTCCGTAAATTTGTCAGAAACATGAGCATTATCATCTACATTCACGATAATAAGCTCTCTAGGGACTTTCAATCATTGTACCAAGTAAGGTTTATTACCTTATCAAAAAGGATGAATCGAATAATGGGAATTCATTGAGCGTTTGAAGAAACGAAAATTCACGTTTTTATTTGTGTATGTGTGTGTCTATACGTGAAACGGATTGCATAACTTTTGACGATTTTTGTATCTTTTCACAAAAATGAACTAAAAGGTTCACATCTAAGAAGAAAAAAAAAGAGCAGTTTTTACTTTATATCTTACAATTTTCTAATGTAATCTTTCTTCCTTGAAAAAAAAAAAAAAAAGAAAATAATAGAACAGACATTCGAGCATACACATTATGTGACTCGAAAGGGCCAAAGCTTAAGAATGCTTCGAAAAGGACAGGATAAAGACAAAAGGTGAGAGAGGAAGAGAAAGAGAAAAGTCGTTAGGAGACGTTGTTTTACTCTTTATCGCGATTTTCTATTGTTCTTTTGCAAAATTGAGAACTGCATAAACTCTTTCGAGTATATAAGCTAGCTAGAAACAAAGAAAGAAAGAGAGAGAGAGAGAGAGAGAGAGAGAGAGAGAGAGAGAGAGAGAGAGAGAGAGAGAATGAGAGATATGGGACACAAAGATATTGCTTGTTTACTAAGCTCTTTCTACGTTATTCGTGTAACACATTAGTTCGTTCTTATTTCTCAACCATTGCAGCGGATAAAATGGATAAATTTAAATGCACATACCACTTGACTTTGTTTCAAGGAAGACACAGTCAATCTTCTTTCCTTTTTACCCAGCCCTTCGAAAAGTAACATCGAGCTCAAATAAATAATGCAATGTTCCATTTACGCTGAGACATACGTGTATATACATTTTTAAGTTTTCATCGTGGGGAAGAATGGTTTGTCATGTTAAAAGGAAAAGTATAGATATACTGACTTACAAAAATGATCGTATATGCTTGAGAATATGTTAAAGTATGTTGATCGATCATATATAAGAATAATAAAAAATAAATAAAATATTTAGAAAGTTTTTGTTAGCACTTCTTTTTAATTTTTTATTTCAACAATCTTTTAAGCCATATAACAATTTGATCTTTCTTCGACTATTTATCATTTCAGGATATTCTTTATTCGTTCGAGAGAAATTTAAATAATGCCAAAAAGCATATTTGTGAACATTTTTATAAACGTTATCTCATTGTCGTTTTCTCGTATATTATTTCGAATATATATATACATCTGTTTTCACTTTGGCAAAAATATTCTATTCTTGATAACATTCGATCCACATTGCTATCATTGTCAAGTACTTTTATGAGAGTAAAAAGATCAATCGAGTAATGCATTTCTGCTATACTTCACTTCGAGATATTTACTATGAATTTTTTAAAAGTCAGTTCTTCGACGAACGCCGAACATTCATCATTCTTTAATACCAATACGTATGATTTTTTTATGTTTCCTCATTTGAAAATATTTCGGGTTCGCAAATTATTCAAGGAAACAATCATAGACGTTAAGAGATAAGATAGGAATAAATATATCTATTAGTTATATAAAAGAAAAGTTTTCAATATAACATTTATTTGTATTTAATTGATATTCACCATGTTGTTTCCTTTTGGTGTTAATTCTTGTAGAGGCATTTCCAAAGACTTCTAGTGTTTATAAAAATTTCTAAAAAACTCGATCATGTTTACCGCCTACCTTTTTTCTATACTTTTTTAAAGTTTGACGGTACACTTCATCTCAAGATATGAAGAGTCTAGAAAATGTAGAAAAATATAGTTGAAAACCAATGAAAGTTTTGCGAGAAATTTCTCTGAAATATTTTTCGAGCATTTTCAAAGAAATGCTAAATTTACTTTAACGAGAAGGAGGAATTCGTCATAACCGCTTGAAACATCGTATTTATATTTTATTAGAAAGTACTTATATACTCATCGATTATCTTGTATATACTCTATGTTTTTGTCGGTATGTATAGAAAAAGAAAAAATAAAAAAGAAATAAAAAAAATTGGAGAAGAAGAAGTAAAATAAAGAAAAAAAAGAAAAAATGTTAAATAAGAAAAATGGAAAAGAAAGTTCCAACTTGTTTTAAATTTTAAAAGAAAAGATCATATACCTAACAAGTGCCGTTATAACTTTAGTTTCTTTAAAGAAAAAAAAAAAAAAAAAAAAAAAGCAAATCGACTTCATTTTCAGTTCGGATATTATATTGTACAGATATATATATATATATATATATATATATATATATATATATATATAAGGGTAGTTATAACTGTGTTCGTTGCATTTTTCACGAGCGATGATAGTGTATCGATCTTACATGATAGTGGATGCCATTTGCAGCTGCTACCGAACTTCTTTCTAGTAAACTAGTTTATCCTACTTTCGACGTAGCATACCACTTCTTTCGATCAAGTCTTTTTGCGTTCTTGCAAAACGTTCTTCTTATTCAAGTGAGTTTCATTTATTGTCGGTCATACTTACGAACACTACAGCCTTTTACAATGAATATATCGTATCGATCGATAGATAAAACTTGGCTTTTTCCATATGATGTTCTTTAAGCGACAAACGATATTAATTATGCAGCTTGGAAAAAGAAAAGGAGAGAGGGGGAGGGAGGGAGGGAGGGAGTGTGTGTGACAGAGAGAGAGAGAGAGAGAGAGAGAGAGAGAGAGAGAGAGAGAGAGAGAGAGACAGAGAGAGAGAAAGAGCGAAAGAGAGCGAGAGGGATCAATTTTTCATTTCAAAAGGAGTACATAGATAATAAATAAGATAATTAATATTTCTTTATCTCTTATTATAATTATACAGATTTACTTTATTTTAACTACTAATGATCAATTAAATAAACTTTGTGGATCTTCATTGGATCGACTATCTGATTGCAAATTACATTGACATGGCAAAAACGATTCTAACAACGTGTTAATTAAACTTTGCAGTAATTAATTTGATAACGAATAATAAGACGGGACTTCAAAAGTTATTAGTCGAAACACCCAATCGATATTCACTTACGCTTTACAACTCGTTATCCTCAAAATAATTGATTATTATAGACTTTAAATATCATTGATTCGCATAACTTTTAGTAAGTATGATTCATAGAAAGTATGAAAAAAAAAATGATTATATACGAAACGTTTATATCTTGTAAAGTTCGAAAAATATCTGTTTTCGGTATATTCGTGGATGTTTATTCTAGCTCGATCATACGCCTCCAAAAATTCCTATACCAAGAATATCACGTGAGGTAATCGCTATGCACAGAACGGCTTTCAAGATGTTTTTCGATCGTGTTTAAATTGAAAGCGTTATGTAGAGATATATTCAAAATAATAAAACATATAAAAAAAAGGAAAGAACAAAATTTATGCATGTACTTAAAAAAGACATCTTGATAAAACCACTAAGTAATTTATATAAAAGCTTACGTGAAAAATTTTTAGTTAAATTTCTTTCTCCTTTGTTTTTTTTTTCTTTTTAGAATTTGTCCTTCGAACTTGAATGAATCTCATCATCAAGAGCGAGCAGGTTATTCGAGAAACACAAATGAACGAAATTTCACGCGTTCCCGAGAATTAACGCAGGAAAACGATCGATTAAATTCTATGGCACATCGACAACACGATGATGAGTTACCGCAGAAACGCTCTCTCTCTCTCTCTCTCTCTCTCTCTCTCTCTCTCTCTCTCTCTCTC
>NC_057687.1:2991526-3003218 GCF_014466175.1 Vespula pensylvanica
CTCTCTCTCTCTCTCTCTCTCTCTCTCTCTCTCTCTCTCTCTCTCTCTCTATGGTTCTACTGTTCCTAAATGATTTCGATCGTTGAAAGGGAATGCATTAAACACTGCACTAATACAATAAAGGAGTGAATGAATAAGAGAAAGATAGATGGATATTTTCAGAACATGTGTACACATGTGTGTGTGTGAAAGGGAAAGAGAGAATTCGTAATATCGTTCTACTACTACGTATTTCTTCATCGATTTACAATATATTCCTTCATATATAATAAACATACATATATTTCGAACGTTCATCTAACAAAAAAGGAAGTACATAATTAAAATAAGATAAACATTCCATTAACGATTTTAATAGAATGTTAATATATCGTTAAAGAAGTATTTTATTGACAATTATTTGTCCATTTATCGTAATTTATTATAAAAATTCTACATATAAAAATACATATTTTATTTATATCTTTTATGGTTTTGAAGAGAGAAAGAGAGAGAGAAAGAGGGGGAGAGAGAGATAGAGAGAGAGAGAGAGAGAGAGAGAGAGAGAGAGAGAGAGAGAGAGAGAGAGAGAGGAGTGGGATGGAGTCAGGTGGTGTGGGGTAGGGTGGAGTGGGATGGGGTGGAGTGGAGGAAGAAACAGTTTTATATATTATATATGTTTCTATAGATTGTATATGTTTCTCAGTTTCGTTTCTTCATGCCATGAAGTCTTACAAAAGCTCGTTCGTGTTTAGTGGAATTAACATTCTCGTTGTCCAATGATAAAACATTGAAGCGAGGAAAGAAATAACATAAAAGATATGATCGAACGATCGTATTTAATTCCGTATAATCGAGGATTTTGGTCTTTATCGTTTAAGTCGTAATTCAATGAATCGACCGCTGAAAGTTGCTGAAATTTTTATTACGGGATCATCCTATTCATTCATTTGCCATCGCTTTTTAATCGGATTACATTCTTACATCAGGCACAAACAAAGAATCTAATCTTTAACAAGCATCGCTGCTTTCTTTTAATTAATTCACCTTTGTGTTCTTTAATGGAGCATCATTGACTATTCATCTTCCTACCACGTTCTATTTTATTTATTGTCTATTTATATGCTTAATCGATACATACATATAAATTATTGTTATTTATATCTTCCATATGACCCGTTTCTCGAAAGCAATTCGTTTCGATTTCTACACCGTGCTCGTCCATCTCTAATTGGCCTAATTTGCTTTTTATTTTATATTACAAAGTTATGTTAAGTCGCTGAGTTTAAGAAGAGGATTGTTTTATGTTTATACACTCTATAGGCAAGGAGACTCGGCATTGTGAAAAATCGACCCTTACTACTCTATTAGTCCATAGAAATGATGTCAACGCTAGGTGAATCGATTGTCATTAACAAAAAACCGTATTATTATGCGCATGAGTTTATGTATACAAAATGTATACAAAAAGTTTTAAGTTCAACGTAACGGAATCATTTGTTCTTTCGCAAAAAAGGAAAAGGAAGTGTTTTAAAATGTAAAAATAAATTTAATAAATGTGACATTGACAACTCGAGAGTGTAAAAATGAATAGAAAGGAAACGAAAAGAGAAATATAAATATCGAAGAATATCCTAATTCGACGAGAACGAAATTTATAATTCTATTCTCTCATAACGTTACATTCTAAATATAACAGTATTTTGTTAAAACTCTCTTTCTTTCTTTCTTTTCTCTTTTTTATATATTGACGCGACAATTAAAAGACGTTAGTTCTTTCTTCGTTTCTCGTCGAAAGGTTATCCATGCACGTCTATTTGCGCATTCAAACAAAAATAAAGTTCATTGGATAATCACCTAAATTGTTTGCCAATCGTAAAACTCACGAGTTTATTTTTGGTACGCAGAGCGATGATTTTATCGTCGACCTTCAGTTCGTCCATTGTTATACAAAATAATATAATTTTGCGACATTTTAACATACTTGTATTTTCGCGATTCAAACTAACAATGCGTATAAAATAAATATAATTATGCGTATAAATATAATATGTGTAGATATATAAATATAATTAACTTGAGGTAGATGATATCATTTTTATTCCAAATTTACGTTGCAACGAAATTTTAATAGAGAACCAAAGGTGAATACGAAAGCAGCAATTTATTAAAAATTTTTATCACTTTTACTGCGTACAAATGATATTATACATACGTAAGTAGATAGGCAGGAAATTTATTTTTTATTGTAGTAAGACTACAAGGTGTTCTCGATTAAAATCGTTTTATCGTTCGAAAGATTAAATACGAAAGAAAATTTTGTATAAATAATCAATTAATTTTTGATATAACTTACAGATCGTTGAGCATTGGAGGGAAACAAGTGGAAGCTATTGAGCGTGCAAGAGATGGTACAGCTTGCGCTTACAGCGCTTATCACAGCACAAAAGGAATTCCTGCAAGCGCGAGAGGTCATCGAGAGGAACTTTCGATAGCTATGCGGGTTCTTGGCTCTGGTTATCTTACCACCTGTCTGCAAATCAAATATTACCGTCAGGATGATCAGAGTCATTGCGAATGGGGAGCGAGATTGCATTGTATCGAGCTTGATTGTACGAGCGTTGAAGGGAGACTTGTTACAGTCGATCGAGAAACTTACAGAAAGCTTGGTATAGAATCATAGCGATTGGAGTTAATGCCGTAATGAAGTCGGCAATTTTTGTAGGTTAAAGGAAAAAAATATATATAAAAGATGGGCTTTCCTTACAGCTAGACGGTTTCAAATCGGAAATTTACTTATTGGACGCGATTTCGATTTATTTATAGCGGTTACAATTTATTCGATCGTACGTAAAAAGGATTATTTTCTTTGAATACAATTGTTGTCACTTTCGAAAAACGACATTGCTTGGGGATGATTCTGAATATCTTTAATACGTTTGGCAAGCTCAGCCATTTTGTTATTAAACGATATAAAATGTATTATCGAGAGATCGAATATAACGATTTGAAAAAATTTTGTACGTAGATGGCAGTATGATTTGTGGTAAGATATTTAATTTAAAGAGCGGGAAAGATCGAATTCGATCATAAGCTACTTTTACTAGTGCTGAGATATATAAAAGAAAATGTAAGAAAAAAAGAAAAAACTATGGGAAATAGCAGAGCAAGATAATATTGTGCTTATAATGCTTTCTCGATGTATTACCAAATCGTGTGAATGGCCGATAGAACGAATGTTGCATGTCTGTAAACGCAAGTTCCATAATTTGACGATCGAAATGCTTGCTTTGTACGATAATATGTTGTGGCATGGAATCGTCTAAGCAAAGTACTCTCTCTACCTGAACGTAGAGTTTAATACACGACGACGGAAATATATCGTGTATTGCTGTGCTTTCTTTTATATATATGTATATGTATATATATATATATATATATATATATATATATATATATATATGTTTCACGGTATGCTTACATATGTGAATTACATTGTGAATATACATGTGTGAATGTATTACGGTGCTTACTTTTCTATTCTGCGTCAAAAATATTTGGAATTCTTGAAAAAACGATCTAAAATGAAATATTAATATTTCGTGAAATTTGAATGTTCGTAAGATATTAATGTAATGCGTGATGTATTCTAATAACATTTAATATAAATGAATACGAGAAAAAACTTAATGATTTTTGAATAAAATAAAAGAAATTATTCATTTAAGAAAGAAATATTAACACGATCGTTTTCGCACACATCGAACAACATATCAGTTGGTAAATTGAAATAAAATCGGTATCATAAAATATTACTTGGTAATTTTTAAAATAATAATTATAAATGTATTTTCATCGCGAAACATTGTAACATGTAAGATTGAAAGAATCTTCATAATCTTTTTCATATATACACTTTTGGCTATGCTTTTTCGTGCTTACAAAAAAAAAGACCAATCTATATAGATATATATAATATTGTGAAAAATCATTAAATACATAATCATTTCGAAATTTATGAATATCAAATTGTTCTTTAATATTTATAAAAATATTCGCTAATTGTTGCTATGGTTATCATTTGAAATTTATATTATACAAAGTATTTGCTCTCGAACTAACCTAAATCCTTTACTTTATGATACCAATATGATTTCATATGAAAAATCTTTTTAAAATAGAATAATGCACGATATTATTTCTATAGAGTTCTGTTTAACCACTTTCTCTAAATTTTGTGCATTATCCTTATTATACAGATCAGATATTAACACTAACGTTCAAACCAGCTCAAATGACCAAACAGTGCCTCTGTGCTTACTACTAATTGTTCCTATTCTTTATTATTAAACACAAAAAACATGAATACCCTAATGAGTTGTACCTGTGAATATAGCACTTAAATTATACGAAATATAAATGTGCATTGTCACGTATTATTTCTTAAATCAGTAGTATAAGTTTCTTAAAATAAATATTCTATTGTATAAGTAAACTGATTTTTTAGGCTTAACAAAAAGTTTAGATATTGTTTTATCAATCCTGTATTTCTAGCATTACTATATTTTATATATATACACAAGAGATGTCTGTACATTATAAAAATATTCGAAGTAAATACTCTATCTATTATCAGTTCAATAATAAATCAATTCGACCAAGTCCATGTTTTAAATATCTTTACAAAAAAGCTTATATTTATAATTATATTTTTATTCATAGTCTTGGTGGTTCATAATTTAATAAAATATTTACCAAGCTTTTATCACGAATTGTTTCTATTTTCGTTCTCATTCGAATTGCTAATTTAGTTGTAAGCTTTAAATACATCGCAGAATGATGAAGTGCAATTGTATACGGTATTGGACACCATTCTAATTTAATAGTATTTCTAACAAGTGCTGTTATATAAGTTTCTATTAATGATATATCTTCTTCAAGAGGATAAAGATATTCTTGTAAAGGAATTATTAACTTATTCAATGGTAATCTTAAATACCTGAGTACACCAGCATGTTCAGACCATAATAATTTTCTATAATGCACATTATGTCTCTGTGCAATTGGAATTAATAATATCATTGCAAAATTATGATCACCATAGGAAGTTGAGCAAAAATGTTCACACATTGCAGTGAACAAATCAACAAATGAATTTAATCCTGGTAGATCTTTTGTAAAGTTTAACTTTGTGTAATATTTTTGCATTAAGTCTGACATTGCTTTGTTTAATAAAACAGATACATCATTATTTAAATAAACTGTATCACACAAATAGGTTAGTACTAATCTACTAAATCTTAAAGTTGGAGATAATTTTGCAACTAATTCAAGTGAAACGATCTCTAATCCTAATACCACTAAGATATTTTTTTTATCTTCTTCTGTAATGGTTTCATTATTTCTACACTTTGTATAAATGTGTACCAAAGGTAAATAAAGCCAATCTTTAGGCATTGCTGCTTGACTCCAATCTGAATTTGATATAACATATTTTTCATACAAATTTGCTATTTCATATTTCATTTGATTATCAGCACTATTTAAATTTAATTGTGATAGTTGATCTGTTATTAATTCCAAATTTAATTTTTCATTTGACAAAGCAATTCTCAGCATATCTATTACATCATTAGAAAAGTCTCCTGGTAATGACGATATAAGTTTAATAGATACTTTCCAAAGACTATGTTTCATTGCAGAATTTAAGTTCCTACTGAGAAGGCGAGCAGCTTTAACAATAATAGTAAGTAAATAAAATTCTATTCGTGTATACCATGATCGTTCTAAATTCCAACTAGTTGATTCTAGTTTTTGAATATATTTCATAAATTCTGGTTGATTGAATATTGTCCAAAGACCTGTTTCAAAGGACTCATGATAAAACATATCAAGTATTACTGCTAGACAAGGAATACAAGAATTCTGAGACACAATTGGTTGCAATTGATTTTCTTCTGTCAGTACTCCAAGACTTGGCAGGCAGGATGGTTCTCGTTCAATAGCAGGTATACAAGTACTTAATAAATTTGAAGTAGAGCTGTTCAAAAATAATTATATATTGAAATTATTCCCATTAAAAATATTTATAAATTTGATGTTGATATATAGTAAAGCAGAAACATACCATAACGTAGAAAATATATTTGGATTTGATATCCAATTTGTTTCCAAGGCTTTTAAATTATTAACAGACAGCAATGTTTGTGAAATCAATTTTAAAATACACCACTATAAAATTATAATAATTATATTAGACTGAGTTGTATCTTATTTCATTGCTTTATATAAACTTACTGTTGGAGATGATAATGATGATAATTGTCTACTCCATTTTGATAACAGTATGGAGATATTTTCTTTGAATGAATTTAAAGTACTAGCTACAGCTATGAGTGCAGTTGCATGTTCACAAGCTAGTTCTGCAGCTTTTCCAATATCATGATTACATAATAAAAGTTGTAACTGAGATACAAGGGTTAATTGAGCTCCTTCAATACTGTCTATTGCTACTTTGTGATGTAGCAACAATTTCCAAAGTCGTAGACTTTCAATATTTATATTAATTCCCTCCTTTCTAAAAAATAAACAAATTTTATTAATGCCAGAAAATACTATTATTAATACTAGTATTCAAACGGTATAATATTACCCTGCTTCACTGGAAACATATGTAAGAATAGAATGAATGATTTTCAACTGAACTAATTTTTCAGCCACTGCTCTTCCACCGTAACAAACTAAAATTCGACATAAACGTATGCTTGCAGTTATTGGAATGCCATAAGCATTATTTACTTTATCGTATGTAGCTAAAGCAAAAATTTATTTATTAATCACAATATTAAAACTTATAAACATATATTAATTCTATTTATTTGCATATTTTTATATACTCACCTAATTGATTAGTTGATAAAGGCATAAAATTACAAATGATAATATTCAACAAATTTGGAGTATTTGCAATGTTCAATGCAACTATATGCGAATGTCTTGCAAGACGAGTCAATATTTCCAAAGCACATATCACACCAACAGGTGGAGGATGCATTTCACTTAAAATATATCTACAATAATTTTGTATTGTTATGATACAATATGTTAAAATAATCAAAAATATAAATATTATACAACCTAATTCTTAAAAGAATATCTGATCTTAGAAGTGCAGAAACAGAATCTAATTGTACAAGCTCATGATCTTTCAAAGTAGTCTCATCCTTAACATCTGAAGGTGGAGGTTTCAAAGTAGGTTCTATGTATTTATCCCAACCAAACATTCTATCCAAACAGATTTCATCTGCTTCACTAAATACAAATGCTCTCAAAGCTTGCAAAGTTGCTGTAACGACAGCTATAGATGTATCATCCAATGAAAATCTCAGTAAGAGTAGGACATTCTTTTGACTTAATGCAATTAATGGTGCTGGCTGCAAAATTTTATCGTACCAGCCTTTTCGACTTTTTTCTAAGATATTAGCTAAAGTAGTGAGAGCAGTGCAACGTTGTTGTTGCGTAGAAGATCTACTTAATTGTAATAATTCTTGTAAAGAATAGCCAGGACGTTCTGGTTCTTCTCCATGATGATGAAGACCTTTATCTATTGATAAATTCTCATCCTTGTATGGGAGCAATAAACCTATACCAAAAAAATAATAAATATGAATATAAAAGCAATCTTTTAATTATATTTATAATAAATTTACCATTAAAATCAAATCGAGCATTGTATGATTCACCAGGGGCAGGTTCATCTTCTTTTTTTTCTGGTATATCTTGCATCCATTGCAGTTTTGCAAGTTCTATAGTATCTAAATGGACATAACCTTTTTCTCTAGATTCCTTTAATATTTCTATACAAGGTTTTGGTACATTTTCTATACTTTCACATTCCATAGTTTGTTCTTGATCACAGCATAAAGAATCATTTTCATTATTTTGTATGCATTCATTACTATTAAGTTTACATGATTGAAGATTTGGTTTATTTACTTGTGTTTTGTTTTTATCTTTTTTTCTATTTTTAAGAAATTTTATTAACTCTGGATTAAGAGATGATTCGAGTATCTTTTTTTCCTTTAATATTTCTTCTTCGGTCATTTCTTTTAATTTTTTAAAATTTTCTTCATGAATCTCTTCGACCAAGGAATCTTTTATAGCATTAGAATTTTCATTTTTTGTTGTATCAGGTTCTTCTGGACATTCCATTTTAATAGGGAAAGCTATATACTTTCTTTTTGAAATTTTTTGTGAAAATACACTCTGTTTATTAGATGTATTCTAAAATTTATATAAAATTAAACAATTAGTATATCAAAGTAATATAATATCATATAAATAACATTAATATAAATACCATATAATTATCAGATACAAAGACTTTTGGAAAGCCAACTACTGAATTAATATCAAGTACTTTTTTATCAAAGCTACACTTCTGTTCTGTCATATCGAATTTTTTTTCGATAATATTTCCAAGTATTATGTTTGATGGATCTATTGGTATACTGTGTACCATATCATGAATTTCTGTAGACGAATTTGCAGTTATTTTCTTTTTCACATTTGTATTTAATATTTCTCCTGTGCTTTGAGATGTAGAAATTTGTTCTGTTTTTTGTTTTTTCAGTATTGAAAATTTAGATTGCATTCTACTGGAATTAGCTTTTTTTGACGCAGACGTTTGCACAGAATTAACTTGTCCTTTAATTTCATCTCGTAAATTTATCACCTTGGCTGATGGTTGCAATCTATTTTTTAAAAAATCTTCTTGCATTCGAAATATCTCTTCTTCGTCGTCTCCAGGTTTGGGTCGTTTTAATGTGGTTATGTTATCCATTTTTAATTTTTACAAGATACTATTGTTTAATGATAATATAAATTATAAATAAGACAAAAATATTTTTGTTTTTTAATATATTTTTATATTTTTCATAACGTAATCCTATTCTTTCATTAATACTTTATTCCTTACCCACGTTACAAGCTTCGAAACGTCAACTTAGTAAACATATATTGTTTCTAACCTATTATTTAGCTGTTTGTCACGAGTTAGTTGTCAATCCGCGCGTAATTTCGTCTATCCAATCCTATTTCAGCATTGGTTAATTCTTGTGCTTGCGACTCCTGACAATTATTTATGAAATATTTTAACATTAAGGTTGTTTATCATCTTTCGGTCAAAGCAATCAAATATAACTTTAGCGACAGATATGGACAAAATATAAAACAAGCGCAAGCGCGGAACACTGTCGCCACCATGCATCTATCGTATCAATTTATAAACTTGTAAATTATCCCTCATTCGCACGTAACATATCGATCGAATTAATGTGAGTTACAATAGAACTGTTAATAAATTCAAATTAAAACTTTTCATTCTCCCACATTTATATCCTTTTTAAGTAACATATCTATTGCATTAATCCGTGATAGATACGACGCAGTGTCGGTATGCATTTATTTTACGATATAAATGCATAAAAGGTAATAAATATAATTAATAAAAAGAATCAGTGAAATCATAAAGAAAAACAATGCTGGAAATTTTACTTCGTAGAAAGTGAGGAAATGAGCTAATGTTTTGATTTTTATAAAAATAATATATAATATACAGTATTAAACAAACAAATATTTAATATTTATACAAGACATAGAACACATTATACCGAGTAAAAAAATTTTGGTAAACATAGATCGAAAGGTTAACCGTTTTTGTTCGATGTATTGTATAAATATTAAATGTCTTTTTTGAACACCCTGCGTAAATATATATTCACTAATTATTATTTTTCACCAAATAATCGACCAAATCTTGGTTTTAGTAACAAATTTATATACTTTATATGTATTTGTCAACAAAATTCTGATATATCCAATCTACTTATTTGTGCAAATATTATTGGCAATATAAAGTGATAGTACTTTAATGATTAGTCAGAATTTCATTGAAAAGATTTTGAAAATACGCTGAAATATTTACGTCATTCGTCCGATAGTATTCAATATATCGCGAGTATACCGACTCAGGTCTCTGTATGTGAAGATTGCTGCATCTGGCGACTTGTCGACTAACGATAACTTTATTCTAAAATACGCGATATCGGGATGATTTACCACTTATAAAGAGTTCAGATTTTAATGGATAAAGAGAAGTCCCTGTTTACCGATAGCAGCATCATAACAACGGAAAGTTCAATTACTATTATTAAATCTGACTGATCGTTCAAATGACTTTCCAAATTTCGAACAATAAAACCAAGTTCACAGTAGGGCTTTTAATCGCGCCCGCGAGTGTTAATAATGATTTTACTTTAAAATCCACGTTTTTGAGATGGTACAAGCTTATGGAGAATTCATGCTTTTAGTGCTATTGGAAAATGGCCAGTCCTGGTCGTTTATAGATTTTTATTCCAAACGATCTTATAAAGACGGATCTTCTATGCGAAATTTTAAATAATAAAATTAGTCCATGTTAAAATTAATTCCAACGTGTGAGTGTTCTTATTTTATTTGCCGCGA
Organism: Vespula pensylvanica; assembly: GCF_014466175.1. NCBI lineage: Eukaryota > Metazoa > Arthropoda > Insecta > Hymenoptera > Vespidae > Vespula > Vespula pensylvanica. The sequence continues at coordinate 3,002,030 of NC_057687.1, forward strand.
AGAAAAAAAAAAGAAACGCAGAGAAAAGGAGAGGAAAGAGCAAGAAAGAAACTGAAGAAAAGAAATCGAAAGAAAGAAACCAATCAGAAGAATCATACTCAAGGATCCGATTCTTAGATACCACGAAAGAAATTAGTATAATTAATCTAGAATAATTGGTTAAACTATTATATGGCTGTGCATTTCAATTCAAAGAGACTGTTTATTTGCTGAATATATAAAGATTGTCTCTATTAAGTAAGTCCGGTTGTATTTTCACTACATAAATTCCGGTTTCAGCTTCCAATGAAGTCTCAGTCATATTCACCTATGCGAATATTCTAATTAAGAAATGATACCTATATGATCCCCAAACTTTGCCTTGTCGTAAAACATTAATGATGAGATTCGTTTCGAGTTAGCAATGGAACAAATTTCACTAACTCCTTCCGTATTGGTAAAATAAAAAAATAAAATAAATTGGAATCCGATGTTCGATTTTACGGAACCAATTTTAAGAGGATTAGTTTTATTTTTAGTGGATATGTGATCTATGGATTTCAGTTCTTCAGAATCTTCGATTTTCATTCTGGTATTATGAGCTTCGATGTAAGGAATACAAGCTGGATGTAAGGAATACATAGCATTCTTTGTAGAATATTTCGAGAAGAGTACTTTGCATTTTTTTAAATGGAAACGTTATTCCTTTTTTTTATAACTATTACAATTCGTTTTAACATGAATAATCCTAGCATTGATTCTCCTAACAGTTTTCGCATTTTGCAAAAATTCATTTGCATCTTCGTCGAAAACTTTGCAGCGACCATCTTGATTCAACACCCCTGTCGGAGATATCCAAGTTTAAGAATTAATATTATCATGATAATTCGATGAATAAAGAAAACTCTTCTGAACAATTGGTATAGTCACTACCTAAACGAACAAAATGTAGAGACGTATATGGGTGAAGGCAAAGATTCGATCCAGTGACGATTGCATAATCGCATTCTCCAGTACGTATAGCCCTATAAGCTTGATCCATCGCATAAAGAGTAGAACTACACCCTGTGTCGACGTTATATGATGGACCTGTTACACCCAACCAATATGAAATATTTTGAGCCATCATATCTCTGTTACAGTTCGTGATACCGAAAACATCTTCCTATTTTTAAGAGACATACCCTTTGTCTTATCCATTCTTATAAGT
>NC_057687.1:3003318-3005034 GCF_014466175.1 Vespula pensylvanica
CGTTCGTTTTCGGTGATACAATCTTTGCAGTTAAAAATATTATTTTTAAATTCCTTCATATTTTGGGATTCTGGAAATCTACCCGCGAATCCAGAAATAATAACTTTTTCACCTGGTTCTGGATTTGAATATTTGAAGAATTTGTACAATTTTTTGGTGTCTTCATATTCAGTCATGATATTTTGATATATTTCGATTTTCTCTGCGATATCTAATATAGTAACTAAATGTAAATTAAAACCACCTATAAGTTTTTATTATGATTGAAATTGTCGATGATGAATCCACTTTTATAATAATGTAATATCTATCGTCAAAGTAAAAATTTAGTCATTATCTGACGCAATATAGCACTTTTTCTTTACTCTTTATTTTTAATGTATTGAATTGAAGAATGAATAGATTTGATTCTTGAACTTCCTGTTATTCTATTGTAGTAAGGTATTTCGTCGGCATTATTCAACATCAAAAAAGTCTATTTTCGTCATTATAAGATAGATATTCTTTAATTATATTTTACCTATTGTATATAACATTTTTTCTGAAAGTTTGTTTATCATATATGACATAGGTGAATGACATTATAATTAAATTAGAAGTAGGAAACGTATTTATATTTCTATATCTGATTTACTTCGTACTATTGTATATCTATATATGACGATGTTGCCAATGGCACATTTCATCGATAATGGAAGAATATTATCCGGTAAAAAATGTCATACTTTGTCGGAATTCACTAAATATTTGACAATAGAGTATCGAATTTATATTTTTCGGAAATGTGAGTGTGTGTGTGTGTGTTTGTGTTTCATTTTATCCGAAATCTTTCATACTATAGATAAAGCTCTGGAGTAACAGATTTTGGAACGTATATGAAGAATATATGGACTTTTTGAATTTCTCAAAAAATATCGGAGTGAACAGTATTAAATTTTTCATGAAAGTATGTACGCCGTAATCGAAGTTTATCACCGTATCGAAAAGCAAAATTTTGAAGGTAAACAATTTTTGAGTTTGATTATTCCATTCCAGCACGTATTTATATAATTTTTATAATAATTGTAAGAGTTATGATTAAGTTTAGATATATTATATAATTCCTCAAAAATCTACAGTATTTGGTTCTGTATCTACTAATACTATTTTTTAAATAAACCATGAGATTAAATATATCATCGAGTGATCAATCGCTATTTTCACAATAAGCTCGAAGGCATCCCGTTCAGCCGCATTCAGATTAGCCAGGTTCTTGACATTCACGTCATATGATTTCCATAATTTGATTCTCTTGTGTTGATAACCATACTTTATGCCATTTCACGAAGTAAGAACAATATTTTGTTCACTTTCCAGAATCAATCAATTGACTAATTCCAAACTAAAACCTTCCAAACCACCAACTATATAACTTTTGGTCGGAATACAAGAATAAGAAGGATCAATCAAAATAGGTATTTAGTTGATCTTTCTCCTTGTATATCTTCAAGAGTACCTACAACATATAAGATGTATTGCAGGATATAATTTATATTGTTAATACAGAAACATAATTCAAGAATAATAAGATATTTAAACATATAAAATATAATAAAATAATATAAGTAAAATATGTAAAAACAACAAACGTCAACTTAGTTTTCGTATATGGTTTCCTATTTTCATGAATCTAAGTGCTGCCTCTTCTTGATCTTTGCTGAAGACTGTCTTAATTAT
>NC_057687.1:3005134-3013065 GCF_014466175.1 Vespula pensylvanica
ATGAATCTAAGTGCTGCCTCTTCTTGATCTTTGCTGAAGACTGTCTTAATTATCAATTTGATCGCATTCTTCTTAATGAGTTTGTTAAATATTAAATAAATTTCGTTTTTGATTTCATTATTTATGTTCATAACTTCATCTAACATTACATCATGAAAACTGATGTCCTTCAAAAAGATTTTGGTGCTTAATCCATTATTTGATGCAAAATCGAATTTTTCAATTTCTAAAAATCGTCCTTTATGGATCATCCACACAGAGACGATTGCAATTTTTCTTCCGTTAAAGAATTTAGGGGAACGTCTACACCTGCATTATCAGTTCGTTGCAAAATCATTTTCTCGAAGCTAGTATCTCAAGAGTTTTCAATGTGATTTTCATTGATACTAAGGAATGTTTCTTTAAGAAATCTATGTTTCTCAGGTGTCACCATTGTAGTAAATATTTCACAGCCTTTACGGAGGGCTAAGTTAATGGTAGCTTGGTCAATTCCATAATAACTAGCATGGATAAGGATACTGTCATACTTCTGCATTCTTCCATTAATGTAAATTGCAGGTGTGCATGTACATACACACGGTGCGTTCACTTTTTCTAAACTTCAACTATCAAGTATAGTCCAAAAAAAAGTTTCATCCAATTGACACAAATTTGATTCAACCTCAGATAAAAGTATTATTTATGTAATTTACTTCCATTTTCTAATATTTTAAATATGGTATTGATAATGATTTGAATAAAAAATTCACCTGTTCCAGTTAATTCCCATGATTCTACCTTCATTGATATTTTTTCCACTGTATATATAATCTGTCTTTCCGACTGTTTATTTCAGGTGATATTTTATTCGTTGATATCATCATGTTTTTGAAATTCAATAATGAATAACGAATATTAACAATTCTTTATTAATTTTTTAAATATATTTTTTGTCATTCAAAAACTTTATTTATTTTTCGCAATAATTACTCAGACATCATTTAGGATACAAAAATTTCTGGATAAGTTTCTATATATATTGTCTATGACATAAATGTAAGATTTTTTTATAAAGAAATATCTATTGTATTTTTTAACTTGACTTTCTGGTCACTGAATACTGTTAACTCATTTCCTAATTTTAATAAAAATACAAACAGTTCAAGGTTTAGTATGTTATGTATTCATTTTCATTAGAATAATTTAGCATAAAGTCTGATATGATAGGTTGCGTGTTATAATGAATATTTTCAAGATGTATATAGCGTTGCTATAAAAAGAGACTCATCGCTAACGATTTCAATAATTATGAATAAGTATGGTTAGTTTCGGTTTCAGTTTAAATTTGTATAATTATTTTGCGCGGAGAAATGAGAAACAAAAATAGATTATGAATAAATACAAAGAGACAAAAAAATCGTTAAATAATATAAATTGTTTAGAAATGTCAATACAGAACCAAGCGAAGAAGTTACTATTTCTGGATTAATTGCTAATTTTCCGAAATACAATAATGTCAAAAGATTACAAAATAATTTTTTTAATCGCAAAGATTTTATCACCGATCAAGATCAGGCGGAGAAAATATTCCAAAGATGTTACTGTTTAAGAATATAATTTGACAGAAACGTATGAAACCGCGTTATTCGTTATTGAATATGATTTATTGACAATTGGAGAAAAGAACAGCATAAAACAAGTTTCATGTTTTAAAAGATGGTCTTTTCCTTTTATTTCTTGAAAAAAAGGAATACATAATAGGATATATTGATTTTGCAGGAACTTTAATTACGTGTAGTTTTAGAAAAACATATTTCCGTGGAATTTTACATACTATTAAAAAAGACAAATAAAATTTCGGAAAGTACCATAATTATTTCATGTTATGACCAATGAATTAAACTGGTTGCAAGAAGTGCAAACTATACTCGGGAATAATGAGGAACAGAATATCAGGAGCACGAAAATCATAATTGTTTAAAAAGGAAATATTCGGTCGAGTCTCTTAAGATTTATTAAGTGCTTACAGAAAGAACCAGGTGGGAATATCTTCCTGTTTAATTCAAGCTTTTAAACTTTTTTAATTCAAACTATTTTAATACAAGATTTTAAAAAATTCTACTTGAAATTTTCTTTAAATCTATCCCGTTATTCCGAAATGAATTTTATTACTAATGATTTACGACCAGGAAAGGTTTAGAGATTATATAAGTATCAGCTACTTCCACCTTGCGAGCCCAAGTTTACCTATCACCCCATTATTAATCAACTGATACGAATGAAATTATTTTTTTCACATGTTTATGAAATTTTTGTCAATCTTTCTCTTAGATAGTTTTTGAAAGTTGGGGCTTAGAAAATGCAGCGACAGTACAGTGTGTATATTGCACATTGTATATATTGCATAGCTGCACTGTACATTAATGCAAGAATGCAGAAGCGTGATAGAATCTTTATCCATGCTGGTTCTTGTGGAATTGGCCAAGCTGTCATTAATTTAGCCTTCCGTGAAGGCTATGAAATATTTACTACTGAAAGACGTACATTTCTTAAAGAAATATTCCCTAGTATTGATGACAATCATATTGGAAATTCTCGAGATACTAGCTTCGAGAAAATAATTTTGCAACGAACCAATGGCGCAGGTATAGACATTGTTCTAAATTCTTTAGCGGACGATAAACTTCAAGTGTCCCTGTGTTGCTTGGCCCATAAAGGAAGATTTTTAGAAATTGGAAAATTCGTCTTTGCGACAAATAATCAATTAAGCACCAAAATCTTTGTGAAGGATATCAGTTTTCATGGTATAATGTTAGATTAAATTATGAATTCAAATTACAAAGTCAAAATCGAAATGTATTTAATACTCAAGAAACTTATCATTAAGGAAAATGCGATCAAATCGTCAAAGATCAAGTAGAAGCTGCACTTTGATTCATAGTAACAGGAAACCATATGAGAAAAGTAAGTTGACGTTCGTTGTTTTTACGTATTTTACTTATTTGGTTTTATTTTATGTGTTATTATTCTCGGAATCTGTTTCTGTTTTAACAATATAAATTATGATCTGCAATCTGTCTTAAACATCGCAAGTACTGATGAAGATTCGCGAAGAGAATGAACCACTAAATACATACATTTCGGATGAAATTTCTTATACTTGTATTCCGAACAAAAGTTACATAGTTTTTGGTGATTTGGAAGGTTTGTTTTGGAATTAATCGATTGGTTGATTGAAAAAAATGCTCCAAATATTATCATTACTTCGTGAAATGGCATTAAGAATGGATATAAACATATGAGAATCAAATTGTTGAAATCATACTGTGTGAATATCAAGATACTGGTAGGTCTGAATGCCGCTGAAAGAGATGTCAGCGAACTTATTGTGAGAACAGCTATTGACCAGGATCCAATCGATGTTATATTTAATTTTGCGGTATCTTTGAAAGACAGTATTTGTAGAAATCGAACATCGGAGACTTTTGAGGAATCTTTCAAAGAAAAAATGCGGGCAGCGAAATGTTTGGGCGAGAAGACCAGAAAATTTTGTCAAAATTTTTATTCGTAATTTTCTCTTCTGTTTGGTATGGAAGAAGAAATCCCGAACAAATGTATTACAATATGACTAATTCCATTATGGAAAGAAAATTTGAAAAAATAATACAAAAACGTTTTCCTGGATTAGTTATATAATGGCGAGCGATTGGAGATGATATTCTGACAACTGACATGCAGAATAAGAATAAATATTTTGTTATTCTTGGTACCTTGTAGTAACAAATATTAATGCAAAAAAGAAAAGATTACTGTCACCACTAACTCTGTTAAATCCGTCTCCACTCAGACCGTAAAATAAACTGAAGGAAATATATTCATAGAGAAATCTTGATAATTAATGATAACATTGAAAAATCTGGATAATTTTTGATAATAATTCATAAAATTTTGAAAATCCTTCGTAATAGACCCTTCAACCCAAGGAATTGTACTTAAATTTGCAGATAACTGTTAAAATATGTTTATATGTTTATATTACTTCATGCTACGTCGTAATGATTTGATACAATATTTTCATACATATCAGTTGATTAACAATGGCGTGATAGCTAAGCTTGGACTCGCGAAGTAGAAGTAGCTGATGCCTATGTGATCCTCAAATTTCCTGGTCGTAAAACATTAGGAACGAGATCCGTTTCGAGTTGTTCGCAGTAAAGAGGTAGATTTAAAGAAAATTTTCGGGCATTAAGATCTTGGATTAAAACAGCTCGGAAGATATTCTTACGAGGTTCTTTCTGTAAGCTATTAAAGAATCCTAAGAGAACCGACTTAAAGTTTCCTTTTTCAACAAGTATGATTCTTGTGTTGCTTATACTCTCTTCTTCATTCTTCTCATGTACAGTTTGCACTTGTTGCAACCTGGTAAATTTATTGCTTTTAATGTGAATAATCAAGGTATTTTCTGGAATTTTATTTGTCTTTTTTAACAGTATACAATATTCCGCAGAAGTACGTTTTTCTAAAACTATATGTAATTCAAACTCCTGTAAAATCAATGTATCCAATTACGTATTTCCTTTTCAGGAAGTAAAATGAAACCACATCTATTGTAGAATTTTGAGGTTTTTCCACGTTTTTTTTTCATTCGTCACCAAATCAATTGCGAATAACTTTAAGAATATCTTCGAAAGCATTGGAGAATCGAGTTTTTCTGTTGATCTGTTGTCTTTATTCATAACGAATTCAACTGTCTTCGATTTGATGATTGGTATATTCTCAAAAGATATATGCATAGATAAAGTTAATATTTTTAATACTGATATCTCCTTTCTGTAGAAATTATAAGTAGCGAATTTATATTATTCGATAATTGGATGACAAAAAGTCGCTTTCTAGCAATCACATTAGCTACAACTTTGTGCATTTCCAAACCACACGTTATCACCACATCAATAATTTTGAAAAAACGTACAGATACATCTGAAACAAATAATAGTCATTATGAGTAATCAATATTAACGATTACTCATAATAATATATTCATATATTTCTTCACATTCCATTGATAATAAATGTTGTATTATTTATTAAATGAACAGTGTACTTTGCATTTCGCTTAATGAAAACGTTCTTTCACTTTTATAACCATCAGAATTCTTTTTCGCCTTACTGAATCTCATCCACTAGGCGTATAATCCTTTGCAACTTAGTCGAAAACCATGTAGCAATCATCTCGATTCAACATCTCTGTCAGAGATATCCAATTTTTTAAATTATTGATATCATCTTAATTCGATAAAGAAAGAAAAGTCTTCCGAAGGACATGGTATAAGCAGCATCTAAACGAGAAAATGATAGAAACATACGGATGGAGGCATAGATTTGATCCACCGACGATCGCGTTGTCCATTACGTATAAACCTATAAGCCTGTTCCATCGCGTAAGCATTAAATTTACACGTTGCATCGACGTTACATGATGTGTCCAGTTACATCCAGCGAATATTTTAAAATATTTTAAGGCGTCATATCTTTGCTGAATCTTGTGGTACCGAAGTTATTTATCTACATTAAAAGATACGTATCATTTGTCTTATCTATTTGTATAAGAAGGTCCGTAATCTATATGCTGATTTGTTCACGTACATGAAATTTCCTGTAAAACAAATATATCTCAGAATCGGAGAAATACATAGTTGTGAACACACCTGTTCTTGTTCCACGAATATCTTCTGTAATAATTCTAGCATCTACTCTACCTTCGTAAGTATATTCGAGCATAATTCGACTTATAGGATCCATCGTATTAGTTTGCTTAAATTTAAAAAAATATTGCATCGAATTTCTGCATGTTGTTAATTTTGCGTGTTCGCCGTAGAATCTCCGGATATTTTTATAAAATGTAACGATAGAAAAATATCAATATTAGCTAGCTTGCACCGACACATAAAATTAATATAATCGATATCCAGTTTCTAAAGATAGTTTTCATTGCTGATACAAACTTTGTGATTATAAATACTATTTTTCGATTCTTCCATATTATTTGTTTGTGGAAATCTACTATTTAGAAATGACATTTTCTTTGCCTGATTCTGGATTGGCATAACAGAATAAAATTTGGACAGTTCTACTATCCATTCCTGATATTTTGATCTTTCTTATTTTCCTCCACCTAATAAGGTGTAGAATTCTCAATTGACACTGAAATTATGTTTTCAATATCTGATCATTATCGACGAATCTCCTATTACATATTTGTTTTGTATCTTCGCGAAAATGAGTTATTTGAGATCATCAATACATTTTCTTCCCATTTAATACTATCTATCCTTCAAATTTATACTTGAATAATCTGTTTTTCTATACATATTACTGTTTTCTATACATATATAATGCATCGCCACTATTTAATGATACGGAAAATAAATTTTGTTGTAATACGATATATTTCTGATAACTGGAAATCTTAAATTTGTATCTTACAAGATATACACTATTTTCTTCGCATACATTCACTTCATTTTGCATCATTTGACGAATAATGGTCCAATTAACATGAAGGAAAAACATAGTCATATTACTATTTTTTATTGTTGTTACAAAACGTTTACTTGTAATTTATTAATGTTATTACTTTTGTTGGGAATGACACATACGAATCATAAAAAATAACATTATTCAATGACAAAAGGTCAAATTTCATTTAAATATGATGGGCATTTGTTAGCCAATAATTTCAAATTTTCATCTTAAACGATTAATATATATTAATTATAATGTCTGTAAAATTGTGAAGAATTAAACGTTGTCATCTGATTATTTCGATAAATATAATAGTTTCAAACTTCCGATTTTATTAAAACTTCACAAAGAATTCAAATATTTATATACCATTGGAGAGAATATCACCAATTTTTTAAAATAATATTCTAAAAGCTGAACAAAAGAAATTGATTACAAATTGTAACCCCGTAATTTTATATATGGTATAAATGTATTTTTGCAATGTAGACTGAACTAAAAGTGAATCTAAGCATATTTTAATGCAAGATAATCGAAAGGAAATTAAAAAATATAAAATATAAAAAAGATGAAAAACTGAGGAAGAAAAATCATAAAATAGAAAATAAGAAGTTCCTTTTTACGGAATTGTAATTTTTTTTCTAGAAATTAATTATCACGTCTATTCACGCTCCATAGTATTTAATGCAATATATATTCAAATAATAACAGCTATATTTGAAACTGACCTATGAACTACTTGTTTCTATATTAATGTTAGGTAATAAGTCGATGCTATTCAAGGACAGAGATGCAAAATTTTGTAGTAATACGATAACTCAATATCTTAAAGCTTACAAAGTATGTCTTTACGGACTGATGTAGAAGAGTTTGAAATAAACTCGGCCTGGATATATTTAATTGTATTGTAAATCTACCTCGACAATTATCCATGAATAGAAATAGATTTAGCTTCTAATAGGATAGATATCCTAATATCTACTGCAGTGTGAAGTCCTCGGAACGTGTTAATTTATTAAGAAACCCTGATCCATCTATGATATGGATCGCTTGAAATTTGTACGGATTGAGACCTGTATGGTCAAGTTACTCGTATATATTACGTAAAGCTATTTGATTATTAAAATAAGCCTTGATTTCTCTTTATAAATCGTTGTTAATTGTTGAATCTAAATCAATTAAAAGTAGAGTTCGTAAATTTAGATTATTCAGTGCATAAGGACAGATGATTATAATTGCGAATATAATATATATAACAACAGATATTATCCAATTATCTGCTATACTTTTCAAATATTTATCAGAAGCGAAAAACATACTTTCCTTGTATGCTCTTTATTATAAAATACAAAGGAAATTGATAGAAATATTTTATATCCCATATTTATTTCGGAAAATCACAACACACAAATATATCATCAACGCTC
>NC_057687.1:3013165-3014199 GCF_014466175.1 Vespula pensylvanica
CATATCTGAGTAATTATTGCGAAAAATAAGTATGATTTTGTATAGCTCACAAAATATTTTATAATATTTAATAAAATTGTGTATGTACTGAAGAAAGTAGCAGTGATTAGTAAAATATGAAATGTAAAAAATATGCGTTTTTGACTGTTACGTTTTATTATTTTGTTATTATTATTATTACTATTATTATTATTGTTATTGTTATTGTTGTTAACATTGTTCTTTTCATTGTCATTGTTATTGTAATTTTATTGTTATTGTTATTGTTATTATTATCGTTATTGGTATCATTAATATTATTATTATTATAAATTGTGTGAAACCAAGAAGTAAGCTAAGCAGTGTTACGGAGATTGTAGATAATGATATGTGTGATCTGAAGAAGGAATAAATCTTGAGAATACGTAAGTACAAAGAGTACAGATGTCACATAGCAAGAATGACGGGTGCAAAGGATACAATGTAAAGGAGTTTTATTTTCTTTCATTATTCCTTTATTTGTGTATTCAATTTTTAAGCAAAATTACTTGCATCATTTGTAGAGGTGAATATAATATCGTGCGAATCTCAATACGGTTACCGACAATTCCTATGTAATCTATAGTACTGTTGTAACTTTTCTGTGCGTATGGGATGTATTAAAAATTGATTCCGAGTATATCTAAGTGCTACTTTCTCTGTAATATTCTAGGCAGAGCTGACTAGCAATTTTTATCCAGACGGTTTATGTGGTTATTGATAATTTGACGTTGCTATAAAAGATTTATAATTTTTCTTCACCTGATGAAATTTTTATTACTTTCTTAATATTATCTTTTCTAACGAATCACTATGCATTTAAAATATTACGTAGAAAAATAGATTGTAGCATTTCAATTTTCTTTATGTTGGATTTGATTGCCATGCCCCAGATTTGCAGGTCGTATAATTACATGCATTTTCTAATGGCTATGTATATAAAGAGTTTATTGTTTATAATCAATTTGAAATTATTTGAAATATGCCAGTACATAGATCTTCGTGTATTCTTTATA
>NC_057687.1:3014299-3014447 GCF_014466175.1 Vespula pensylvanica
TATGGCTAATTCCATTATGGAAAGAATATGTGAAAAAAGAGTAGAAGAAGGTTTGCCTGGATTAGCTATACAATGGGGAGCGATTGGAGATGTCGGTTTGGTTGCTGAAATGCAAGATGAAGATAAAGAATTTGTTATCGGTGGTACC
>NC_057687.1:3014593-3014768 GCF_014466175.1 Vespula pensylvanica
AGCGATGTGAATAATGTTGTAGACGCTGTCTTAAATATTTTGGGTACGTATTATTCAACCAATATATTATTATTGATGTTAATAATTTCATTTCAGTACTCATATATTTCCTTGATATACTTTCTTTACTTATAGTTATTAATTGAAAAGTATCAATTTTTGACTTCAGGTATTA
>NC_057687.1:3014845-3015698 GCF_014466175.1 Vespula pensylvanica
TGCTGTAGAAATAAAACAGACATTGGAACGTGAATATGAAATATATCTTACTGCGTCAGACATTCGGAATTTAAACTTCGCAAAACTTATAGAAATGACGACCAATACTTGTAATTATAATGCAAAGGAAGCAAATAAAATATTAACCATTACAAGTTTATCGAGGCAATTCTATGATGAAATACTTGCTACCGAAATAGTTATACCGCTTCAAACCAATCCGGTGGAGGGACGGAATGAGATATTCTTTCTTCCAGGAATCGAAGGCTATGCTGACATTTTCAAAACATTAGAATCAAGAATTAAATCACCTGCGACATGTTTTCAATTCGAGACGAATTACGAGTTAAAAACTATTGAAGCTATGGCCAATTCCATTCTACCGGTATGTCCATTGTTTAGAAAAATATATTTGATTAAACTGAATATTAATAAACATTATTAACATGACACATAAATTTTTTAATATTGTAGCACATATTGGATAAACTGAAAGGTCGAAGTGATTTTTTTTTAATAGGATATTCATTTGGATCGGTTCTAGCCATAGAACTAACGCGAAAATTAGAAGCCAAAGGATTTATTGGTCGGTTAATATTGATAGATGGTGCTCCTCAGCATCTGAAAACATTTATACAGGAAAACTTGCGTTCGTCATCGCAGAAAGAATTAGAAAACAATATTTTGCTCGATGTAATTAATGCATACATTAATGTCAATGCTGTAGAGGTTCGTCTTTATTTTCCTATTAAAGGACATCACTTCTTGTTTATTTTTGGAAAGTCTTATATTAATGTCCCAATATTATTTTGCAGTTTGAACTTGAATTAAAAAAATGCAATTCGTGGGATGA
>NC_057687.1:3015708-3016067 GCF_014466175.1 Vespula pensylvanica
ACATTTCTTAATGTTCTATCTCCCGAACACAAGAAATTATTTTTGAAAGCAGATAAAAGAAATGCTATTCTCTCACTTTTTGTGAGATTGCAAGCAATTATAACTTATAATCCAGAACCAATGCCATATCTAAGAGCACCAATCACATTGTTCAAGCCGCTGTTTCCTTCTGTATTAAATGCTACGTATGATTATGGACTGCAGAATGTATGTTTTAAAACTTCGTATAAATTATGAAAATGATATTAATTTGCTATAAAATGGTGATATTTTCAGGTAACTGAAGGCAAAGTAGATGTTCACATTGTTGAAGGTAATCATATCACGATGTTATGTGCCACGGAAATTTCAATGGCTAT
>NC_057687.1:3016167-3017299 GCF_014466175.1 Vespula pensylvanica
AGCATCATAGGTACACATAATGAAACTTTCAGTCGGGTCTCTTAAGATTCATTAATTGCTTACAGAAAGAATCTAGTGAGTACATCTTCCATGTTCCTTTAACTCAAGATCTTAAAGCCCCGAAATTTTCTTTAAATCTATCTCTTTACACAATGGGAACAACTGGAAACAGATCTCGTTACTAATATTTTGCGACCAGAGAACATATAAGGGTTTATATAATATTAAATATATAAGGAACATATAAGTTTTGGGTTCATATAAGCACCAGCTTCTTCGACCTTGCGAGCCTAGACTCACCTACCACGGCATTATTAATCAATTAGTATGTATGAATATATTTTATCAAATAGTTAGCGCGTAACATTATACAAAAATATCTTTTTTATAGGTACGTGGAGATTTAAGTACGATTCATTAGATTGAAGGGCCAATTACAACAAATATCAAAATGAAGACCTTGTTAATATCTATTATGCATCATTAAATTTCACAGACGTGATGTTGTCAACGGGTAAAATATCGCTAGAAGTAGACAGTAGAAAAGATATAGATTACCTGATTGAATTTGAATACAATGGAATAAATATTAGTGTACATAGAATTATGGGGGTTAACCGGAATAGATGAACTCATTATTTAAATCATTATTATGTCCTGGATGCAAACTATTAGATAACAGAAGTGCATTAAATAAATAATATTTTCTCAAGTGTTTTACAAATTTTTATCTATTGGACGAGACTTTTTCAAGGGTTGAACTTGATAGTTGGAATTTAGAAGATGCAACAACAATATCGTGTATACATTGCATATACATAGCAACACCTTACATTAACGGAGGAATGCAGAAGGGTGAAAGGATATTTATTCATGCTGGCTCTGGTGGAATTGGCCAAGCTACGATTAACTTAGCCCTCCCTGAAGGCTGTTAAGTATTCACTACGGTCGATATATCAGAAAAACATAGTTTCCTTAAAGAAACATTCTCTAGTAACGATGATCGTCACACTGAAAATTCTCGAGATACTAGCTTGGAAAAACATTTTGCAGCTAATTAATGTTGCAAGTGTAGACGTTCTCGTAAATTCTTAAGCGTATGAAAAACTACAAGCGCCGTTATTTAGCCAAT
>NC_057687.1:3017399-3026032 GCF_014466175.1 Vespula pensylvanica
AGGAAAACTGGACAATATTCCTGAAGGTGTCACGGTTTCAGAATTAAATATGATAGAATCGGGTGATATCGCATCATTTGCTATTGGATATGGTTTGTTAAATGAAGATTACAATAATTTAAAAAAACTTTTTAAATATACAAAAGACGGAGGTTTCATTTTATCATGTGAAAAAACGAATACAACATTGAACTTATCAATTTTACAGGAATTTCAATTGCTTATATATTTATAGTTTAGAAAAACGTAAGTCCGAGGAATATTTTATACTATTAAGAAAGACGAGTAAAATACCGGAAAATACTAAGATTATTGACGTTAATAGCAATGAGTTTAACTGGTTGCAAAAAGTGCAAGCTGTACTTGCTAGGAATGAAGCACAAAGCATCAATAACACGAGAATCATATTTGTTGAAGAAGGAAACTTTCAGTCGGGTCTCTTAGTATTCATTAATTGTTTAAGGAAAGAACCTGGTGGGGATATCTTCCGAGCTGTTTTAATTCAAGATCTTAAAGCGCCGAAATTTTCTTTAAATCTACCCCTTTACTCCGAACAACTCGAAACGGATCTCGTTACTAATGTTTTACGTCCAGGGAACGTTTGGGGATCATATAGGCATCAGCTTCTTCGACCTTGCGAGCCCAGACTCACCTACCACACCATTATTAATCAATTGGTATGGATGAATGTATTTTAGCAAATTATTAACGAGTAACATGAATTCAAAAATATCTTTTAACAGATACGTGGAGATTTAAGTACTATTCGTTGGATTGAAGGGCCTATTACAAAGGATTATCAAAATGAAAATCTTATTAGTATTCATTATGCATCACTGAATTTTAAAGACGTGATGTTGTCGATGAGTAAAATAGTATCAAAAGTATGCAGTAGAAAAGATAGAGATTGCTTAATTAGATCTGAATACAGTGGAAAAAGTATTACTGGGCGTAGAATTATGGGGCTTAATCACAACAAGTATACTTCTTATTCAAATCATATCCGGTATATAAAATAATAGAAGATAGAAGTAAAGTGGACAAATGAATCTTGTTTCAAATGTTTATCAAATTTTTGTCTATCAGACAGAACTTTCTCTTGGACTGTACCTAATCGTTCGACTTTAGAAGATGCAGCGACAGCACCGTGTGTATATTGCACATGCATAGCTGCACTTTACATAAATGGAGACATGCAGAAGGGTGACAGAATTCTTATCCATGCTGGTCTGGTGGAATTGGTCAAGCCGCCATTATCTTAGCTCTCCGTAAAGGCTGTGAAGTATTTACTACGGTCGATACACCAGAAAAACGTAAATTCATTAAAGAAACATTCCCTAGTATAGATGATAATCACATTGGAAATTCGCGAGATACTAGCTTTGAGAAAATGATTTTGCAAGGAACAAATGGCGCAGGTGTAGACATTGTTCTAAATTCTTTAGCAGAAGATAAATTTCAAACGTCGCTGCGTTGTTTGACCAATAAAGGAAGATTTTTAGAAATTGGAAAGTTCGACTTAGCAGCAAATAATCAATT
This sequence comes from Vespula pensylvanica, assembly GCF_014466175.1. Classification (NCBI taxonomy): domain Eukaryota; kingdom Metazoa; phylum Arthropoda; class Insecta; order Hymenoptera; family Vespidae; genus Vespula; species Vespula pensylvanica. The sequence goes on from NC_057687.1 coordinate 3,018,939, forward strand.
GAGCTCCAAAATCTTCATGAAGGGTATCAGTTTTCATGGTGTAATGTTAGACCAAATTATGAACACAAATGACGAAGTCAAAAATGAAATTAGTTCAATATTCAACAAACTTATGAAGGAAAATGCGATCAAACCAATAATTAGGACAGTGTTCGGACAAGATGAAGTAGAGACTGCACTTAGATTCATGGCAGCCGGAAAGCATATGGGAAAAGTAAGTCGATGGTCATGTATTCATTTTATTTTATGTTTATATATATTTTATTATTTATGGAATTTTATTTTGTTTTAAGAATATGAGTTACAAACCTGTAATCTGTCTTATATATCAAAGGTACTCATCAAGATCCTTGAAGAAAATGAACCACTAAATACACCCATTTTGTCTGAACCGTTTTATACTTGTATTCCGAACAAAAGTTATATAGTTCTTGGTGGTTTGGGAGGATTTGGCTTGGAACTAATCGATTGGTTGATACTACGAAATGCTCAGAATATTGTCATTACTTCACGAAATGGCATAAAGTATGGTTATTAACACATGAGAGTCAATTTGTGGAAATCAAACGGCGTGAATATCAAGATCCTGGTAGGTGTAGATGCGGCTAATCGGGATAGCAGCGAACTAATTGTGAAATCAGCTATTGACCAGGGTCCAGTCGATGGTATATTCAATCTGGCGGCATCTTTGAAAGACAGTATTTGTAGAAATCAAACACCGGAGACTTTTGAGGAATCTTTCAAAGGAAAAGCATGGGCAACAAAATGTTTGGACGAGGTGACCAGAAAACTTTGTCCAGATCTTCGTCACTTTGTCGTTTTTTCTTCCGTGTCATGCGGAAGAGGGAATGCTGGACAAACTAATTACGGTATGGCTAATTCCATTATGGAAAGAATATGTGAAAAAAGAGTAGAAGAAGGTTTTCCTGGATTAGATATACAATGGGGAGCGATTGGAGATGTTGGTTTGGTTGCTGAAATGCAAAATGAAGATAAAGAATTTGTTATTGGTGGTACCCTACTGCAAAGAATATCCTCATGTTTACAAGTACTTAATGGGTTCTTGGTACAGGATAAAACTGTGGTTGGTAGTATGATAATTGCCGATAAACGAAATAACAGCAATATGAATAATGTTGTAGACGCCGTCTTAAATATTTTGTGTATGTATTATCCAACTGATATATTGTAAATGATATTAATAATTTCATTTCTTTACTCATATATTCACTTGATATACCCTCTTTACTTATCGTTATTAACTAAAAAGTATCAATTTTTGACTTCAGGTATTAAAGATTTGAATAACATTAATCCACGTTCTTTCTTGCCTAAACTTAGAATGGATTCCATGCCTGCTGTAGAAATAAAACAGACATTGGAACGTGAATATGAAATATATCTTACTGCTACAGATATTAGGAATTTGAATTTGGTCAAACTGGTGGATATGAATAATAACTTGACGGAAAATAGTAATACTAATGAAAATGAAACAAATCAATTAATATTCATTAGAAATAGTTGAAGCAATTCAATGATGAAGTACTTTTTCCCAAAATAGCAATCTCACTTAAAACCAGTTCCGTAGAGGTTCGGGACGAGATATTCTTTCTTCCAGGAATTGAAGGCTATGCTAACGCTTTCAAAACATTAGAATCAAAAATTAAATCACCTGCGACATGTTTTCAATTTGAGACAAATTACGAGTTAAAATCTATTGAAGCTATAACCAATTTCATTCTACTGGTATGCCCATTATTTAGAAAAATATATGCGAATAAATATAGTATTATTGAACATAACATATTAACATGAGACATAACTTTATATATTCTAGCATATATTGGATAAACTTGAAGGTCGAAGTGAATTCATATTAGTAGGGTATTCATTTGGATTACTTATAGGTATTGAATTGAAATCCGATTAATATAGATAGATGGTGCTTTTCAGTATCTGAAAACATTTATACAGGAAAACTTGCATTTGTCATCGCAGGAAGAACTAGAAAACAATATTTTGCTCGATATAATGAATGCTTACGTTAATGTCAATGCTGTAGAGGTTCGTACTTATTTTCCTAAAGGACATCATGCTTTTGTCTATTTTTGAGAAACCTTATATTAATTTTCTAATATTACTGTGCAGTTTAAACTTGAATAAAAAAAATAGAATTCGTGGGATGAGAAAATAAATACATTTTTTAATGTTCTATATTTAAGATAATAAATACATTCTTAATGTTCTTAATGACTTCGTTAAGGAAACTTTTATGGTGTCTTTCAACAGATCGAGTTAGCTAATTAATCGAATACATTCTTTCTCGAAAATTCCATGATATAATATTTTGGGTTATAAAAGAGTTTGATCGCCATTAATATACTGTAGATGTAGTGGTACTATTCTGAAGGAACATATTTTTTCTTTTATTGTTGATTTCTGGTAAATGTAGCATATAACTACATGCTCAGGAATAATATATAACTACAATTTGGCCCTAAAATATGCATCACATTTTCTTACCCTTCCTACAAGCGAAATGTATTCACCACGTAAAGATACCTTGACGATTATTTAGTGCCTATCAGAAGATAATAACTAGGATATTAAGTCTTGGTGGAAAATAGTTTCAATAAAATCGATACACGAAGGATACTTTTCTCAGAAACTATACTTGATAATTGGCCACACGAGTCCGACACACTTATCTCTCCTGTATTAGGCTACCCAATCGTCTAGATCACTTATTATAATCTAAAAGGGATGATCGGAGAATAACCGAAGTAACTCTCTTATCTGTACAACTAGCGTTTTGTTGGTTACACACCACGTATAATAATATATTATCAACACTTAACTGCGTGTTTTAGAACCGTTGCTTCTGGGTTAATTTACGAAAAAAAAAACCAAAAGCATAATTTTGATATTTTCATACATTTGTTTTAATAATATAATAAAAAAATTATCCTCAATTTTTCAGAATATATAATTAAATTAATAAATTAATTATATTAATACATGATATAATAATTAATAAATTATTTGATTTTGTAGTGGTTTTATTGCGCTATACGAATAAATAGTGTTTTTCAGATTGTTTTAGCACGCATATTATTCTATCAACTAGCTTTAATAACAGAATCGTCATTGATGATTATAGTGACAAATGATATTGTCGATACCATAATATTTTTGGAACTTTACCTATCGCCATTAGCAATATAGTAGTAATGTTTATATATATACTTACATAAATACGTGTATATATTTCTCTTATCATGATGCGTATAGACCAAACTATCGCTTTTTTATACATCGTGCTTAACCGATCATCTTTCTTAATGCACGGAATAATCTAAACTTATGAGCTCGAAACGAGCTGCTGAAGAGGCATAGTTTCAGTTGATTTAGATTCAACAATTAGAAACGATATATAAGGAGAAATCAAGATATATTTTAATAATCAAATAGCTTATGGTAACTTCACCATACAGGTCTCACAATCCGTAACGACCGCAAGCGATCCATGTCATAGATGTATGAGGGTTTCTTTATAAATTAACACGTTTCGAGGACTTTATCCTGTAGTAGATATTAGAACATCTATCCTATTAAAGGCTAAATTTATTTCCACTTATGTGTGATTGTTGAGGTAAGTTGACAATACAATTAAATATATCCACTTCGATATATCCATATAGGTAGTGAAATACATAATGACAATGACAAGGACAATGAGAATAACTTTAACAATATCAATATCCATAGCAATAACAATAACAAAAATAATTGAAATGACAAGGACAATAACATTAACAATAACAGCAACGATAATAAGAATAATAATAACAATAGTAATACGAATAATAATAATTATTATTATTATTATTATTATTATTATTATTATTATCATTATAAAATAATAAAACGTAACAATTAAAACACGCAGATTTTTTGCATTTGATATTTTTCTAATTACTGCTACCTCCTTAAATACATACACAATTATATGAAATATTAAAAACAATTTTTTGTGCAAAAGAAATTCACACTTTCCGCAACAATGACTCGGATATAATTTATGCTGCGAAAGTTTCTAGATAAAACGGTGTATACATAGTGTACGATATACATGTAAGAATTTATAAAGAAGGCATTTATAATGAAGGATTTACGCAATATCTATCGTATTATTTAACTTGACTTCCTTGTCACTGAACTGTGTTAACTCATTACATAACTTTAATATAAGTACAAGCAGTTCAAGGTTTAGTGTGATGTGTATTCATTTCCATTAGAATGATTTAGCATAGTCTTATGTATACACGATAAATTGTGTGTTATAACGAATATTGTCCACTGATATATAGCCTTGCTATAAAAAGAGATCTATTGCTAACGCTTTCAATAATTATGAAGAAGTAGGGTTAGTTTGGTGTCAGTTCAAATTTCTATAATTATATCACACAGAGAAATGAGAAAAAAGAAGAGATTATAAATAAGTACAAATAGGAAAACGAATCGTATATATTTTTCAGAAATGTGAATCCAGAATCTAGCGAAGAAGATGCTATTTCTGGATTAATTGCTTATTTTCCGAGATACAAAAATGCGGAGAGAAGATAATCTTTTTAATCGCAAGGACCATATCACTGATTAAGATTGATGTTAAAAACAACGCTTCTATAATACATGTTCATATTTATTTTATTTAATGAAATAAGCTCACCAAGTTTCGCTCTTATCTTATTTATTTTCAGAATTTATACTTTTCATTTACTCTTACTGTTTATTAGCACATTATATAATAATTTTAATCTTACTCATATCTCCTACTGACTTTCCATTATAAAATATTTTACATATTCCGATCAAACGTGACATATTTTTCATTAGATAATATTTTTTCATTGTCGACGAGCTAAGTAAGAGTAAGATGTAAACTTAATATTTTCAATTAAAAAATATCTATCTTTTCACGACGGACTTTTTTGCTATTGAATAATACCGACGTAATACCTAATTAGAATAGGTTATGAGAAAGTTCAAGTGCCAAATGCATTCATTTTCATTTGAATAAATTTAAAATACAGAGTGCAGAAAGAATGCAATGTTGCGTCAGATAATGAATTCTTTGAGAAAACATATTACATTGTTATAAAAGTAAATTCATCGTCGACGATTTCCATCATATTAAAAGGTAATTTTACATTCAATTCTAATTTCTACATTATATTTTGCGTGGAAAATTGAGAAACATTAAAACATCTTTCAATATGCCAGTGCAAAACATGGAGAAAAAGTTTTTCTTTTCGGATTCGCTGATTTCTGGGATCAAACAATATAATGCAATTAAAAAATAATCCTTAAACTATAATCACTGAAGATAAACTAAATTAGACCTGAAAATTAGATACCAATTATATATATTTTATTTGACGAAGTAAGTTAGCTAACATTAATATTTATCTACCATTATATTTCTTAGAAAAATCTGGAAATTTCATGATGAACCAACAATGTAAATAAAATTCAGAAATTCCATGCAATACTTTTTTAAAATTAAACGAGCTAATACGATGGATGTTACGTGTAGAATCATGTTGGAATATACTTATGCAGCTGCAGTAGTTGCTAGGTTTAATACAGAAGATATTCGTGGAACAAGCATAGGTGAATACATAAATATGTTTTTTATATCGATACCGAGGCATCTTTGCTTTATGGTAACCTTCAGGTACTTGATATGATCAATATATAGAATATCGATTACTTATACAGGTAGATAAGAACAAATAATATATCTTTTTCAACCTAGATCAATGGCTTCGGTATCACGAATTGCGGCATATATATGACTGCTTAACTTATTTCAAAATAATGGTTGAGTTTAACTGGACCATCATATAACGTCAATTCAACGTGTAGTTCTAGCCTTTCCGTGATGAAACATTGTGCTATATTTCCTCAATTTACTCGTTCAGGTATTGATTATACCAAATTGTTCAGAAGAGTTTTCTTTTTTCATCGAATTATCATAATAAAATTAATTCTTAAACTTGAGTATCTCTGACAGGTGTGTTGAATCAGAATGGGCAGGGTTTTTGAGGAAATGCTAATGATGACATGCATATTCCTGTAGCATTTTTACAAAAAGCAATAACTGTTTAGGATATATATGTTACGATTATTCATAGGAACAACATTTGTGATACTTATAATAATGAAAAAATATCGCTTTCATCAAACGAAATGCAAAAGAAAAGTAAAGTAATATACATAATATAAAGTTCCATCCTATCGAATTTGCACAATGACCAGTTTTTATATCAGATGTACGTGTATGTTTTTTCAAAATCAATGATGTAGTAACAGGTTATTGAAAATGCAGAAAGTTGCAGCTATTGTAATTGTTCGAAAGAGACTTTTATGTCATGCAATTAATATTCTTTCTTCCAGGAAACGAAGGCTATGCTGACATTTTCAGTACATTAGAATCAAAAATTAAATCACCCGCAATCTGTTTTCAATTGGAGACAAAGTACGAGTTAAGAACTGTTGAAGATGTGGCCAGTTCCATTCTACCGGTATGTCAATTCTTTACAAAAATACATTTGATTAAATTGAATCTTAATGAAAATTACCTATTAACATGGTACATAACTTTCCTCATTATAGCATATAGTGGATAAACTTAAGGGTCGAAGTGAATTCATGTTAGTAGGGTATTCATTTGGATCGCTTATAGCTATTGAACTCACACGAATGTTAGAAGCCAAAGGATTTATTGGCCGGTTAATATTGATAGACGGTGCTCCTCAGTATCTGAAAAAATGTATACAGGAAAACTTCCATTCATCATCGCTAGAAGAATTAGGGAACAATATCTTGTACGATATAATCAATGCATATGAGAGTGGCAAAGTTCTAGAGGTTCGTCTTTATTTTTCAGAAAGGACATCATTTCTTGTCCATTTTTGCGTAGTCCCATATTTATGTTCCAATATTACTTTGCAGTTTGAACTTGAATTAAAAAGATGCAATTCGTGGGATGAGAAAATAAATACATTTCTTAATGTTCTATCTCCCGA
>NC_057687.1:3026132-3034741 GCF_014466175.1 Vespula pensylvanica
TAGTATGGTAGTTGCTGCAAAGCGCGGAGATAGCGATGTGAATAATGTTGTAGATGCTGTTTTAAACATTTTGTGTATGTATTATCCAACCGGATAATTATTACTATTGATTCTAATAATTTCATTTTTATATGTATATATTTGCATGTTATACCTTCTTTACTTATAGTTATTAATTGAAAAGTATCAATTTTTGACTTCAGGTATTAAAGATTTGAACAGCATTAATCCACGTACTCCCTTGCCTGATCTGGGAATGGATTCCATGACTGCTATAGAAATAAAACAAACATTGGAGCGTGAATATGATATATATCTTACTGGGTCAGATATTCGGAACTTAAACTTCGCCAAACTTATAGAAATGAATAATAAATCAACCGATAATAGTAATCAGAATGAAAATGATACAAATCAAATATTATCTATTACAAATATGTTGAGGCAATTGTTTGGTGAAGTATTTTCTACCGAATTAGCTATTCCACTTAAAACTAATCCGGCGGAAGGTCGTAGAGAGATATTCTTTCTGCCAGGAATCGAAGGCTATGCTGATATTTTCAAAACATTAGAATCAAATATTAAATCACCTGCGACATGTTTTCAATTTGCTCTTAATTATGAGTCAAAAACTGTTGAAGCTATGGCCAATTCCTTTCTACCGGTATATGCTTTTATTAGAAAAATACATTTGGATAAATTGAATATTATTGAACATTACATATTAACATGATACATAACTTTACATTTTATAGCTTATATTGGAGAAACTTAAGGATCGAAATGATTTCCTGTTAGTAGGATATTCATTTGGATCCGTTCTAGCTATTGAACTCACGCGTATGTTAGAAATCAAAGGATTTATTGGCCGGTTAATATTGATAGACGGAGCTCCTCAGCATCTGAAAACATTTATACAACAAAACTTGCATTCCTCATCGGAGGAAGAATTAGATAACAATATTTTGCTCGATATAATGAACGCGTATGTAGGTCTGAACGTTGTAGAGGTTCGTCATTATTTTTCCAAAAGACATCATTTCTTGTCCATTTTTGTGTAGTCCCATATTTATGTTCCAATATTACTTTGCAGCTTGAACTTGAATTAAAAAAATGCAATTCGTGGGATGAGAAATTAAATGCATTTTTTAATGTTCTATCTCCCGAACACAAGGAATTATTTTTGAAGGAAGATCGAAGAAAAGCCATTCACTCACTTCATTTGAGATTGCAAGCAGTTATGGCATATAATCCAGAACCAATGCCATATCTAAGGACACCAATCATATTATTCAAACCGCAGTTTCCGTCTGTATCAAATGCTGCGCATGATTATGGATTGAAGAATGTATGTTTTAAAACTTCGTATAAATAATGAAAATAGTATTAATTTACAATACAATGATGTTATTTTCAGATAACTGAGGCCAAAGTAGATGTTCGCACTGTTGAAGGTAATCATATCACGATGTTATGTGCCACGGAAATTTCAATGGCTATTAATGATGAACTATTTGATGCTGCAACATTTACAGAAAACGTAATTTAAGAAAACTAATAGAGCGTTGATGATATATTTGTGTGTTGTGATTTTCCGAAATAAATATGGGATATCAAATATTTCTATCAATTTCCTTTGTATTTTATAATAAAGAATATACATGGAAAGTATGTTTTTCGCATTTGATTAATATTTGGAGTTTGTAGCAGATAATTAAATAGTATCTATTGTTATATATTATATATTATAATTTGAAAAAATTACACGGCGCTTTGTATTCGTCATAATGTATCTACCTATTTTCTAAGCACTTTAAAAATAATACATATTTCGCTTGTATACGAGTATATGGTATATCAATTTAATGTATTAGAGATTGCCAGATGGTCCAAACGTTGGATTTTCTTTGCATGGAACTTTATTTTCGTTTTATCTTCATTTTATTCGTGATTCCAATTTTTTTTTTGCATCGACTTTCATAAGAATGCTTTTTACCGTATCTTTTAGTCTCGTTAATTAATCGATCGATTTCCTCGAAGATTGTATGGTCCAATACTTTGTAAGATCATTTGATCTGCTGTTAATATACTGTAGACTCAATGGTAGTATTCTGAATGGTACTGTTCCGAAGAATCATACTATTTTTTTTTGCTATTAAATGTAGCATATAACTATATGCTTAGGTATAGCATATAACTACAATTTAGCGCTTGTCTTTGCATCACCGTTTCTATAAGTGCAGCTTATTTACTGAAAAACCTGCCGATTGTTTAGTACCTGTCCGAAATGGAGAACTAGAAAAAGAAATTAATTATTGATGGAAAGAAATTCCAATAAATTTGTTACACGAATGATGCTATTCTGACATACTTTACGCGTGAATCGCTCGCACGAGTCTGAAATATTCATCACTTGTATAATAAGATACTCAATGCTCCACATCATTTATTACAGTCTTAAAAAGAATCATTAGTTCTGGTTAGTTTTCGAATAACCAAACAAACGATCTCTCTTATGTTTGCATCTCACATTTTGTTGTTTACACAACTCTACATAGTATTTTACTAACAACACTTACTTTTCTGATGAAATTGTCCAGGTTTTAAATCCTTTGAGGTCATACAAAAGCATAATTTTGATATTTTCATATATATGTTTTAATAATATAATACAAGAATTGTTTTCAATTTTTCACAGCATATAAATAAATTTATAAATTAATAATATTAATAAATCATTTATTAATTAATCGATTAATTAATTTTGTAGAGCGTTATAGCTACATAGTACCAAATAGTGTTTCTCAGTCAGTTTTAGCATAGATATTATTATACTTACTAGCTTTTATTGGAAGCTCATAGTTATAGTGGATAAATGATATATTTGATGCCATAATATTTTCGGCATTTGTCTATCCCAACTCGCAATATAGCAATAATGCTCTTATATATAGTTACATAAATGTGCATATATATTTTTTTTACCATGATGCGTATAGAGCAATACTATCACTTTATTATACATCCCGCTTCACTAATCATCTGCTCTTACGCATCGAATTATCTAAACTTACGAGCTTGAAGGGAGCTGTTCAGGAAGCATAGTTTCAATTAATTTAGATCAGGAATAATTCAACAACTAAAAACGATTGATAAGGAGAAATCAATGCTTCTCTTAATAATCAAACGACTTTTGTTAACTTTAACGTACAGATCTGTCGATCCATATCGATTTTAAACGATCACTATCATCGATCGATCGGGACTTCTTCATAAATTAACACGTTTCGAGGACTTTGTCCTGTAGTAGATATTAGAACATCCGTCCTATTAGATACTAAATTTATTTCTATATCCAATACAATTAAATATATCCAGGTCGAGTTGATTTCAAACTTCTCTATATTAACCCGTATAATTGTAAGATTTAAAATATTTAATTATCATATTTCTACAAAATTTTGATTCTCTGTCCCTGAATAGCATCGACTTATTTTTTAACATTAATATAGAAACAGGTAGTTCAAAGGTCAGTTTGAAATGTTTGCTGTTTTTATTTGAACAGATATTGTATTAAATATTATGAATGTGAATGGCCGTGACAATTAATGTTTTGGAAAGAAATTACATTTCCGTAAAAAGGAACTTATTATTTTCTATTCTATGATTTTTCTTCCTTAGATTTTTATTTTTTTTATATTTTGTATCTTTTAATTTCCTTTCGTTTATTTTGCTTTAAAATATCCTTAGATTCGATTTTATGGTAAAAATCCTTAGATCCAATATGCATGGTAAAAATATATTTATACCATATTCTAAATACACACTATTCAAAAAATTTTGTATACTGTTAAAAAAGACAAAAGTCCGGAAAGTACCATGATTATTCAAAGATTAAATTTTATGCTTTTAATATTAATATTAAGAACAATAATAGTTACAACAAGTGCAAACTATACTTGGAAGGAATGAGGAACAGAATATCAGCAACACGAGATTCATACACGTTTAAAAAGGAAATATTCAGTCGAGTCTCTTAGGATTTAATAATTGCTTACAGAAGGAACCTGGAATATCTTTCGTTTTAATTCAAGATCTTAACAATTTCTTCCTGAAAATTTTTTTAAATGTACCCCATTATTCCGAACAATTCGAAACGAATTTTATTACGAATGATTTACGATGAGGGAACGTTTAGGGATTATAAAAGCATTAGCTACTTGTACCTCGCGTGCTCAAGTTTACTTATCACTCCATTATTAATCAACTAGTATGAATGAAATTATTTTTTTCAGAAGTTTACCAAAGTTTCGTTAATTTTTCTCTTGAACTATACCTGATAATAGGAGTTTAAGTAATGCAGCGACAGGACCGTATGTATATTGCACATGCATAGCTGCACTTTACATTAATGTAAGAATGCGAAGTGTGACAGAAACTTTATCTATGTTTGTTCAGGTGGAATTGGCCGAGCTACTATTAACATAGCATATGTTGTATTTACTACAGTTAGCACACAGAAAAAACGTGAATTCATTAAAGATACATTCTCTAGTATCAATGAACATTCTCGAGAAACTAGCTTGGAAAAAATAATTTTGTAACGAACCGATGGTGTAGGTATAGACATAAAGGAAGATTTTTAGAAAATGGAAAGTTTGACTTAGCGGCAAGTAATCAGTTGAGCTCCAAACTCTTCATGAAGGGTATCTGCTTTCATGGTTCAATGTTGGATCAAATTATATATCAGTATTTATAGTAATAAATGACGAAGTCAAAAATGAAATTTATTTAATATTCAACAAACTCATTAAGGAGAATGCGATCAAATCGATAAATAGGACATATTCCGGCACAGATCAAATAGAAACAGAAACTTAGATTCATGTCAGCCGGAAAGCATATGGGAAAAGTAAGTTGATGTTCGTTGTTTCTTCGTATTTTACTTATTTCAATATATTATATGTGTTTAAATATTTTATTATTCGTGGAATATGGTATTGTTTTAACAATATAAATTATGATCTGCAATCTGTCTTAAACGTCTTAGGTACACATAAGGATCCGCGAAGAAAATGAATCACTAAATACACTCATTTTGTCTTAACTTTCTTATACATGTATTCCGAATAAAAGTTATGTAGTTCATGATGGTTTAGAAGGTTTGGCTTGTAATTAATCGATTGGCTGATTCTAAGAAATGTTCAAAATATTGTCCTTACTTCGCGAAATGTCATAAAATATGGTTATTAACATATGAGAATTAAATTATATAAATCATACGGCGTTTTAATCGCAAATACCTTATCACCGATCAAGAATGATGTTAAAGACTAGGCTTCGATAATACATATTCATACGATTTATTTTATTTAATGAAATAAGTTAATACTCCCCAGGTTTCACTCTTATTTTATTTATTTTCAGAATTTATTCTTTTCATTTACTCTTAGTCTTTATTAGCACATTACACAATATATCTAATCTTACTCATATCTCCTATTTACTTTCTATTATAAAATATTTTACATATTCTGACCAAACGTGGCATATTTTTCATTAGATTATTTTCTTCCATTGCCGATCAGCTGCGCCATTTTCATAAGAATTCCTAATAGTAATATGCCGATATAAGATCGTATGACTAAACCAGAAATGAAAATGAAGATACCTTTCCACTCCTTCTTTTTCTACTTATATCTTAATTTTACTGTAACAAACCAGAATGTCATATCCAATACACAAACTTTCAGAAAAAATGTTACATTTTCAGAATTCATACTTTTCATTTACTCTTACTGTTTATTAGCACATTATATAATAATTTTAATCTTACTCATATCTCCTACTGACTTTCCATTTTAAAATATTTTATATATTCCGATCAAACGTGAAATATTTTTCATTAGATAATATTCTTTTATTGTCGACAAGCTGCGCCATTCTCATAAGAATTCGTAATTTAATATGTCGATATGATATCGTATGACATAAACCAGAAATGAAAATGATCTTAAAATGAAGAAACCTGCCTTTTCCTTCTTTTTTTACTTCAAATTCATTTTACTGTTACTGACCAGAATATCATATACAATATACAAACTTTCAGAAAAAAATGTTACATACGCTGGGTAAGATATGAACTTAATATTTTTAATTAAAAAATATTTAACTTATCACGACGGACTTTTTTGCTATTGAATAATACCGACGTAATACCTAATTAGAATAGAATACCAGAAAGTTCAAATGCCAAATGCATTCATTTTCATTTGAATAAATTTAAAATAAAGAGTGCAGAAAGAATGCAATGTTGTGTTAGATAATTAATTCTTTGACAAAGGATATTACATTGTTATAAAAGAATATTCATCATTGTCGATTTCTAACATATTAAAACGGATGAGTAATTCTACATTCAGTTCTAATTTCTATATTATATTTCGCGTGGAAAATCGAAAAGCATTAAAACAACATGATGGATATGAAGTATTTGAAAAGACCAAAAAGTCGTAGAAATTCCTGAAATATGGCAAAGAGGTGAAGAAGTTATTATTTTTGGATTTGCGAGTAGATTAAGTAGTGATTCCAGTAGTGGATTTCCAGTAGTGTGGAACAATTGAAAGATAATCTTTTCAACTGCAAAGATTGTATTACGGCGGACGTACGTCGTTAGAAACAAGGTACCGATTATACTAATTTCACTTCACGGAATAATTAACGTTTATATCTTTTCCTTATATTATCGTTATATTTCATAAGATCGTTCAGAAATTCCGAAGCGAAGCAGCAAAATTAACGATATTAAGAAATTCGATGCGTTTGTACAGATCGGTTTGGTGGAGCTTTTAACTTTATGTATGAATACTACCGGACTACATAATTGGATATTCCATGGGTGAACTTGGTTGTGCATACGCAGCGGAAGCTTGACACTGGAGGAAACGATATTGGCAGCGTATTCGCAAGGAATATCCGTAATAGAAGCAAAAATACCTCATTGTTCTGTGGCCCTAGTAGGGCTAAGTTATAAAGATTTAATGAATTTATGTCCTAATGATATCGACATCGTGTTTCACAACGGACCCGAAAGTTCAACAATTACCGGCTCAGCTGAATCATTGAAAGCATTTGTTGAAAAGCTACAGGTTCGTTTTACACCAGAGATGATCCAACAAATAATAAGAATTGCTTGGGTTGATTTGTTAATCATGTAATATTTGTATATTTGACAGGCAAACGAAATTTTTGCAAAAGTGGTATCAGAGAAAAGAATACCGTATCACAACCGCTATATCGCTCCAGCTAAAAGCATTCTTTTGGCAAATTTAAAAAAAGGTATACCAGTAGCAAAACCTCGAAGTTATAAGTGATTGAGTACATCGGTGGAACGAATCGTTGACTTCAAGCACACAATTCTCGTTTGCCTAGTATCTTATTAATAATTTGTTGAGATCTGTACTTTTTGCGGAAACGTCGAACTTAATTCCTGACAATACCATTACTATTGAATTTACGCCTCATGGCCAAGTAAAAGAAATTTCAAGGAAGTCATTACAAAAAACGGTTATTGCATTAACTCAGAAATATCACAAAGATATTGTAAAAGTTTTCCCGGAAGGATTAGGGAAACTGTACAATGCCGGTTTACAGCTTGATCTTGCTAAACTGTACTCACCTGTAGAATATCCTGTAAGTCGAGGCACTCTAATGATATCCCCTTTTATTCGGTAAAAATACGTGCATTTAAATCACGAGAAGGGTTAATAATTTTTAAATTTCTTGAAATTAATGCAAAAATACATTATTATATCATGATTAGGTGGGAACATTCCAACGATTGGTTTGTAGCACATTTTAAAAAGCAAGAGAAACTTGTTTTCGGAGAAGTAGCAATAGTGTTTTCGGATAGTAGCAATAGCGATTGCCGATGAAGATCTCGAATACATAAATGGTCACATGATTGATGGTAGAAATTTGTTTCCTGGAACAGAATATATATGCTTGGTGTGGGAAACGTTGGGAATGACAATAGGAAATTTCTACACAGAAATACGTTGTCATGGAAAATATAAAGTTTAATCGAGCAACCGCTATACCCAAAGAAGACAAAGTTGAAATGGTTGTCATGATTCAGAAAGGTAAATGCTTCTTATTCATATATATAAACTACATTCCACGATGTTTAATACATCACGATCTTCAAATGAGTAGGCAGTGGTAAATTCGAAGTTGTCGAAGGAAGTGCTGTTATTGTTACTGGAAGAATTCGTCTTATCGAAACTAATTTATCGAAGGAGAAAATACCAGCTGATGTAATCAAAAGAAATGTTAATAATGAAGAAGAAGAATTAAATGAAAAAGATATCTATAAAGAGTTGAAGTTACGTGGTTGTCAATACAGAGGTCTCTTCCGAAGTATAAGCAGTGCGTCCATTTCGGAAAGAAAAGGACATATTGAATGGAAAAAGAATTAGGTAGCGTTTATGGATAACATGTTACAAATGAAAATCATTAATGTAGATACTAGAGATTTATTGGTGCCGATTGGAATACAAAAATTAGTAATAGATACCGAAGCTCATGAAGAGTATCTTCAAAGTTTGACT
>NC_057687.1:3034841-3035850 GCF_014466175.1 Vespula pensylvanica
GGATCATATAGGCATCAGCTTCTTCGACCTTGCGAGCCCAGACTCACCTACCACGGCATTATTAATCACCCGGTAGGTATAAAAATATTTTTGGAAATTATTAGCGTGTAGCATAAAGTAATGCAAAAATATCTTTTAACAGGTACGTGGAGATTTAAGTACTATTCGTTGGGTTGAAGGGCCTATTACAAAGGATTATCAAGATGAAGATCTCGTTGGTATTCATTATGCAGCATTAAATTTCAAAGACGTGATGTTGTCAACGGGTAAAATATCGCAAGGTGCAAACAGCAGTAGAAAAAATATAGATTACGTAATTGGATTTGAATACAGTGGAAAAACTATTAGTGGACGTAGAATTATGGGTGTTAAGCAGAATAGGTGAACTCATTATTTAAATCATTATTATGTCCTGGATGCAAAATATTAGAAAGCGGAAGTAAAGCAAATAAATAATACTTTCTTCAGATGTTTATCAAATTTTTGTCAATTGGACAAAACTTTTTCTTGGACTGTTCCTGAAGGTTGGACTTTAGAAGATGCAGCGACAGTACCTTGTGTATATTGCACATGCATAGCTGCACTTTACATAAATGGAGTAATGCAGAAGGGTGACAGAATTCTTATCCATGCCGGTTCTGGTGGAATTGGTCAAGCCGCAATTAACTTAGCCCTCCATGAAGGCTGTGAAGTATTTACTACGGTCGGTACACCAGAAAAACGTAAATTCATTAAAGAAACATTCCCTAGTATAGATGATAATCACATTGGAAATTCGCGAGATACTAGCTTTGAGAAAATGGTTTTGGAAGGAACCAATGGTGCAGGTGTAGACATTGTTCTCAATTCTTTATCGGAAGATAAATTCCAAGCGTCCCTGCGTTGCTTGGCTCTTAGAGGAAGATTTTTAGAAATTGGAAAGTTCGACCTTACGATAAATAATGAATTAAGCACTAAAATCTTCATGAAGGGTATCAGTTTTCATGGTGTAATGTTAGACCAAATTATG
>NC_057687.1:3035950-3083450 GCF_014466175.1 Vespula pensylvanica
AGTCAAACTTTGAAGATACTCTTCATGAGCTTCGGTATCTATTACTAATTTTTGAATTCCAGTCGGCACCAATAAATCTCTAGTATCTGCATTAATGATTTTCATTTGTAACATATTATCCATAAACGCTACCCAATTGTTTTTCCATTCAATGTGTCCTTTCCTGCCCGATAGTGACGCACTGCGTATGCTGCGGAAGAGACCGCTATATTGATAACCACGTAACTTCAACTCTTTATAAATATCCTTTTCATTCAATTCTTCTTCTTCATTTTTAAAATTTTTCTTGATTACATCAGCGGGTATTTTCTCCTTTAATAAATTCGTTTCGACAAGACGAATCTTTCCACTGACAACAACAGCACTTCCTTCTACTACCTCAAATTTACCACTACCTATTTTTTTGAAACCCGTGATGTATTAAATGTTTTGAAAGTCATTTATGTATAATAAGTAGCATTTACCTTTCTGAATCATGACAATCATTTTGACGTTGCCCTCACTGGGAATTGTTGTTGCTCGACTAAATTTTATATTTTCCATGACAACGGACCTATCTGAGTAGTGCTTGTCTATCGTCATTCCCAATGTTTCCCACACTAAGCATAAATATCCTGTTCCAGGAAACAAATTTCTACCATCAACAACATGACCCTTTATGTATTTGAATTCTTCAGTGGTGTACGCTATTGTAACAATTCGTTCTCCGGCGACAAGCTGCTCTTGCCTATCGAAATTCATTGTGAACCAGTCGTTGGAATGGTCCCACCTAAACATGATATAATAATGAATTTTTTCATTAATTTCAAGAAATTTAAGAATTATTAACCTTTCCATGATTGAAAGGCACGTAATTCTTACCGAATATGAGGGGATATCATTGGAGTGCCTCGACTTACAGGATATTCTACAGGTGAGTATAGTTTAGCAAGATCAAGCTGTAACCCACCATTATACAGTTTCCCTAATCCTTCTAGGAAAACTTTTACGTTATCTTTGTGACCTTTCTGAGTTAATGCAATAACCGTTTTTTGCAATGATTTCCTTTCTTCTACTTGGCTGTGCGGCGTAATTTCAATGGAAATGGCATTGTTAGGAATTAAACTCGACGTTTCCTCAAAAAATATAGGTTTCAACAAATTATTAGTAAGATATTCGGCCGACGAGAATCGTGCACTCGACCATTCGTTTTGTGGCACCGATGTACTCAACCACTTATAACTTCGATGCTTTGCTACTGGTATCACTTTTTTCAAATTTGCCAAAAGATTGCTTTCAGCTGGAGCGATATAACGGCTGTGGTACGGTATTTTTTTCTCCGACACCACTTTTGCAAAAATTTCGTTTGCCTGTCAAATATACAAATATAACATGATTTATCGTGAACAAACCGAGCAATTCTTATTATTTATTGGATCATCCCTGGCGTAAAACTAACCTGTAGCTTTTCAACAAATGCTTCCAATGATTCAGCTGATCCGGTAATTGTTGAACTTTCGGGTCCGTTATGACACACGACGTCGATATCATTAGGACATAAATTTATTAAATCTTTATAACCAAGCCCAACTACGGCCACAGAACAATGAGGTATTTTTGCTTCTATTACGGATATTCCTTGCGAATACGCTGCCAATATCGTTTCCTCCAGTGTCAAGCTTCCGTCTGCGTATGCACAACCAAGTTCACCCACGGAATATCCAATTATGTAGTCCGGTAGTACTCCTACTGAAGTTAAAAGGTCTACCAAGCCGATCTGTGCAATTTCTCCCAATTATCAGGTGTTGCCGAATGTATGCAGACATCGTAAGTGATTTAATGTGGGTCTACATTACCTGAATTGCAACAATACCGACGAAGGAGTGCAAGATATTGTCTAATATGCTATTGTCTGTTTTAGTTAAAATCTGATAAATATGGAGCTCATGCGGTTTTAAAACAGCGTCGCATTTCTCTATTACTTTAGCGAATGTTGGAAATTTCATCAGTGTTTTACCTAATAAATTTCAAATACTATATAATTCACTGATTCTAATAACCGTTATTGTAATAACCATTGTTTTGTATATTGTAATAACTATTATTTTTATAAATTTCAATGTCAACAAGGAAATATTCCAATAAAAGTTTTCATACACATTCCGGGCCACTGCGAGTCCATTCCAGGAAAGACGAAACATATTGGTTTCTTCGTATCAGAAAATTTTTCAATGTCCCATATTTTCGTGTCAGATTGTTTCATATCAGTTATCACGTATCCTCGATAAAAGTGACCTGGTATTGCTTTTTTATGAATATCGTGAAAAAGGCGAATAAATTCAATGTCTATCGGTCGATTATCGATCTATGAAGAAGTGTATTGAAACATTACGTACACGATTTATCAAATTCTGTCTTTATTTTCCCCTTTTAAAAATTATGTTGATTCTTTTTGCATACCTCATTCAATATAGTTTTGACTGCTTCCGAAGTACATCCTGATACAGCTACAAGTCTAGGCAAATCATCTGCTATTTCATTCTTGATCTTTATTTTTGAATTTGATTTGAGTAAAAGGTGAGCATTAGAACCACCGAAGCCAAAAGAATTAATGGCTATGTATTCACCATCTAACGGAGTTAACTGCGTAACAATATCGATTCGTCCTTCTCTAAAACCTTTTACATCTTTGCGTGGTGTATTTAAATTAATATTTGGCGGTATTATGCCCGTCTCCATCGATATTATCGCCTATAAATATATATGAGTATGTGCGTGTGTGTAGGTGTATTTGTATTTGCACGCTCGTGCGTGTATTTATTTAATAAATAGCATTAAAATTTAACTAAGCATATAAATAATATAAAATGTTACTGTAAACAATAAACTGAATATATTGGAATTAATTATGTAAATTTTAAATAACTCAATAAAATATCGAAAATAAACTAATAAATGAATAATTGTAATGCTTAATTTTTCGAACGATATTTACCTTAGCAATGGAACAAATTCCACTAACTCCTTCGGTATGCCCGATGTTCGATTTGATGGAACCAATTTTAAGAGGGTTAGCTCTATTCTTAGTGAAAATCTGATCTATGGAATTCAGTTCTTCAGGATCTCCGACCCGCGTTCCGGTACCATGAGCTTCGATGTAAGGAATACAAGTCATTAATGCACCGCATTCTTTGTAGAATTTTTCGAAAAGAGTACTTTGCATTTTTTTAGATGGATACGTTATTCCTTCTTTTTTATAACCATCACAATTCGTTTTCGTATGAACAATCGTAGCATAGATTCTCTTAGCAGTTTTTGCTTTTTGTAAAAATGCTACTGAGACGCATTCACTACGCGTGTAACCATTTGCATTGTCATCGAAAACCTTGCAGCAACCATCCAGATTCAACACACCTGTTAGAGATATCCAAGTTTAAGAATTAATATTATTATGATAATTCGATTAAAAAAGAAAAACCCTCTAAACAACTTGCTATTCTCAATACCTAAACGAGCAAATTGTAAAGACGCATATGGATGGAGGCAAAGATTTGATCCACCGACTATCGCATAATCGCATTCTCCACTAAGTATAGCCCTATAAGCGTGTTCCATCGCGTAAAGACCAGAACTACATCCAGTATCTACGTTGTATGATGGTCCTATTACACCCAACCAATACGAAATACTTTGAGCCACCATATCTCTGCTACAGATCGTGACACCGAAGCCATCTACCTACATTTAAAAAGACATATCCTTTTTTTAATCTATCGGTATAAATTATCAATATTCTATATCCTTATCGTTTGATTTTTTCAAATACCTGAAAAGTGCTTTGAAATAAAGTTGCCTCAGTATCTGAGAAACATATAGTAATGAATACACCTGTTTTTGTTCCTCGAATATCTTCTGGATTAATCCCAGCATCTATTATAGCTTCGTAAGTATGTTCAAGAATCATTCTGCTCATTGGATCCATCATATGAGCTTGCTTGAAATGTGTTCCAAAAAATACGGCATCGAATTTTTCAATATTGTTAATTTTGCCGGTTTGCTTTGGAATTTCTGAATGTTCTTATCAAATATAACGACAAAAAAATATTAATATTAACTTGTTTATTACTGTTAACTCTATTAAATAGAATTAGCATAATCATTACCTAGTTTCCAACGGCGTTCATCAGTGGTGATACAATCTTTGCAGTTAAAAAGATTATCTTTCAATTTCTCCATATTATCGGATTCTGGAAATCTACCCGCGAATCCAGAAATAACAACTTCTTCGCCTTGTTCTGGCTTGGCATATTTGAGATATTTGTACGTTTTTTTGGTCTCTTCATATCTTGTCATGATGTTTTGATATATCTCGATTTTTTACCCGAAGTATAATACAAAAATCGGACCTGAACTAGAATCACCTATACGTTTCTATTATGATTGAAATCGTCGATGATGAATCCTCTTTTATAACGACTAATATCCTTTTCAAAGAATTCATTATCTATCGCAATATTGCACTCTTCCTATGTTTTAAATGTGTTGAAATAAAGAATGAATACATTTGTCTCTTGAACTTCCTGTTATTCTATTTTAATTAGATTTTCCGTCGGCATTAATTAATAGAAAAAAGTCTACTATTGCTATGATAGATAAATGTTTTTTAATTACAAATCTTAAATTTATATCTTAGCAAGTTTATGTAAGATTATTTTGAGTAGTATGTATGTCATTTTAATAAATAACAGTATAATTAAGTTATATTTAATAAGAGGAAAAAACGGAACCTATTTACATTTCTATTTCTGATTTACGTCATAGTATTATATATTTACATATTACGATGTTGCAATGACAATGGCACATTTCATCGACAATGGACAATAATATTTTCCAAAAATATTTCATGTTTTGTCGAAATATGCTAAATATTTGATAATAGGAATTCAAATATGTATTTTTCGGATGTGTGTGTTTTGTCAGATTTCTGTGGGTTCGTGTAGCATTTTATCCGAAATCTTCCATATCAGAAATAACGCTTTGAAGTAACAGAATTTGGAATGAATATGAAAAATGTATGGATTTTTTCACGAACTATTTAAAAAATATCGGAGTGAATAAAATTCAAAAATATTTCATAAAAAGTATGAACTCTGCAATCGAAGATAGTCACTGTATCGAAAGGCAAAATTTTGAAAGTAAAAAATTTCCGAGTTTTTAAATTGTTCCATTCTAGCTCGTATTTTTATTATTTTTATAAGTGTAAAAAATTTGAATAAGATTAGAAATATTATATAATATGCCAATAAAGAGTAAATAACACACTTGATATGCAGAAAGAATAAACTCTGAAAATATATCAAATAAGAACGGGAGATGACAAGAATTAGCTTGCTCCATTAAATAAAATAAATTGTGTGAATACATATAATGGAAACCAAGTGTGTAACGAGTCATCAGTGATAGAATATTTGCGGTTAAAGAAATTAGCTTTTAATTCCTCCGCATTATTGAACTTCGAAAATTTACCCACGATTTGGAAATAACAGCTTCTTCGCCTTGTTCTGAGTTGACATATCTGAAAAATTGGTAGAATTCCTTTGCCTTTTTATGTATATTCATGAATTTCTTGTTTCTCATTTCTCTGTCCGAAATGTATTATAGAAATATATTATAGAAAAATAAACCGAAATTCTTCACATTTACTATAATCATTAAAGATAAATCTCTTTTTATAACAACGTTATATATCTCTCGCAAGCATTCTATATAACACGCAACCTATATTTTGATCAGACATTGTGCTAAATCATTTATATGTATACTATTTATAGTCATTCTAATGAACATATATTATACTAAACCTTGTTTTTCTGTTAAAATTAAAAATGAGTTAATACTACTCATTGATAAGGAAATCAAGTTAAATAATATGATACATATTTCGTTATAAAAACTGTTATAAATACCTCATCCATATATTTCGCGATCAACGTTTTTCCTTGGAAACATTCCTCAAAAGTCTGTGGAGTTTCATTTCTGCAAATTCTAAAAAATGTCTTTCAAAGATTCCGCAAGATTGAATATACCATAGATTGAAACCTCATCAGTCTCTATTTTTAGAAGAAGTTCGCAGATATCTCGTTTAGCCGCATCGAGACCAACCAGGCACTTGATATTCACGCCATATGATTTCCATAATTTGATTCTCATGTATTTATAACCATTATTTATGCTATTTTTCAAAGTAATGACAATATTTTGATTATTTCAAAGAAACAAACAATTGATTACTTCCAAACGAAAACTTCTCACGCCACCAAGAACTATATAACTTTTGTTCGGAATACAAGTATGAGAAGGTGCAGCCAAAATATTTAATTCATAATTTTCTTCGCGGATCTTTATGAGTATCTACGATATATAAAGCAGAATGCAGGTTATAATTTATCTTCTTAAAACAAAAATATATTCCACGAATAATAAATCATATAAACATATAAAATAAAATAAAATAAAACATAAAAACACAACGAACGTCATCTTACTTTTTCCATTAGCTTTCCTGCTGTCATAAGTCTAATAGCTGCCTCTATTTAATCTTTACAGAGGATTGTCTTGACTAACGGTTTGATTACATTCTCCTTAATAATTTGTCAAATATTAAATAAATTTCGTATTCGATTTCGTTGTTTGTGTTCATATATTCATCTAACATTATACCATGAAAACTACTACTCTTCTTACGTAGTTCTATTGATTATTTGCCGCAAAGAATTTTCTAATTTCTAAAAATCGTCCCTTATAGACCAACAACGCAGAAATGATTGCAGTATATCTTCTACTTAAGAATTTAAGAGAAGGCCTACACTTGCATCATCTGTTCGTTGCATCTTGAGAATTTCGATGTGATGTTCATCGATACTAGAGAATATTTCTTTAATGAATTTACGTTTTGCTAATGTACCGACAGTAATAAATACTCACCCTTCTGCATTTCTCCGTTAATGTAAAGTGCAGCTATAAATGTGCAATATATCTACAGTATTGTAGTTGCATCGTATAAACACCATTTTTTAGGTATAGTTCAAAAAAAACTTTCGTTCAATTGACAAAAATTTGAGAAATATCTGAAAAAAATATTATTCACTTAATTTACTTCCGTTTTGTAACATACACACACACACACATATATATATATATATATACGCGGAATATGATAATGATATTAATAATGACTTCATCTGCTGCAATTAACATCCATAATTCTACGTACACTGATATTTATTCCACTGTATTCAAATCCAATTACACAATTAATATCTTTTCTACCGTCTACTTCTAGTGTTATTTCACCCATTAACAGCATCACGTCTTTGAAATTTAATGTTGCATAATAAATACTAATAAGATTTTCATTTTGATAATCCTTTGTAATAGGCTCTTCAATCCAACAAATCGTACTTAAATCTCCACGTACCTATTAAAAAATATTTTTGTGTTACCTTATGCTATGCGTTAATAATTTGCAAAAATATTTTTATATATACCGGTCAATTAATAATGGCGTGATAGCCTTAGCTTGGATTCCCGATGTGGAAGTAGCTGGTGCCTAATATATAATCCCCAAACGTTCCTTGGACGTAAAACATTAGTAATGAGATCCGTTTCGAGTTGTGTCAGAGATATCCAATTTTTTAAATTAATGTTATCACGATAAATAGTTATCACTATAATATGTTAACACATAAATGTTATCAAGATGAAAAAGGAAAAATCTTACGAAGAATATGATATAAGTAGCACCTAAACGAGTAAATATTAAAAACAAATATGGATAGATTTGATTCACCGATGATCGCATAATCGCATTGTCCACTACGGATAGACCTATTACTGTATTCCATCGCATAAATACTAAATTTATACACTGCATCGAGGTTACATGATATGTCCAGTTACACCCAGTCTATATTTTAAAATATTTTAAGACATCATATCTTTGCTAAAACTCGTGATATCGAAGCCATTTGTTTACATTGAAGCATATGTATCATTTATCTTACCTATTCATATAAATAATATATAATCATAATACTGATCTGTTCTCGTACATCAAGTTTCCTGTGAAACAAAGATATATCGGAATCGAAGAAACACATACCTGTGAATACACCTGTTCTTGTACCACGAGTATCGTCTGGAATAATATCAGCATCTACTGTAGCTTCGTATGTATGTTCGAAGATCATTCAGGTAATAGAATTCATCATATGAGCTTGCTTAAATATTAAAAAATAGATTCCAACAATAGTTTTTATTGGTGATACAATCTTTGCAGTTATAAATATTATTTTTCACTTCCTAGACATTATTAGCTTCCGGAAATCTACGAGCATAATCAGAAATGACAACTTCGCCTGGTTTTGGATTGGCATAATTGGATAAAATTTAGACAGTTCATCCATTCATTTGTAATACTTTGAACTTTCTTATTTTCCTCCAAAAAATAATTTATACAATTCTCGATTGACATTGAAATTATTTCTTCAATAACCGATCATAATCGACGAATCTCCTTTTATATATTTGTTTTATATCCTTCCAAAAATTCATTAACTGAGATCATTTTCAGCTCATTTAATACTATCTATTCGCATACATTCTTCAAATTTATATTTAAATTATACAAGGTATATGCACTATTTTTTCCGAATACATTTGTATCATTTCGCATCATTTGACGAATAATGGTCGAATTAACATGAAGGTAAAAACGTGTAGAAAAAAATATATTCATGTTATCATTTTCTATTGTGGTTATAAAACATTTACTTGTAATTGATTATTATTATTACTTCTGTTGGGAATGACATATACTGTTAACAAAAAATAGCATTATTCAATAACAAAATATCACATTTCATCTGAATATGATGGGCAATTGATTACCAATAATTTTTAATTTTTATCTTAAACAATCAACATGTATTAATAATCTATATTTGTACAACTGCGAAGAAATAAAAGTTGTCATTTGATGATTTCAATAAATATAATATTTCCAAACTTTCAAATTTTTTAAAACTTATCAAAGAATTTAAATATTTGTACATCATTGGAGAGAATATCACTAATTTTTTCAATAAAATTCTAAAAGCTGAACAAAAGAAATTAGTTTCAAAGTGTAACCTCCTAATTTTATATATGGTATGAACATATTTTTACCACGTAGATTGAACTAAAATTAAATCTAAGTGTATTTTAAAGCAAGATAATCGAAAATTAATTAAAAAATATAAAATATAAAAAAGATAAAAATCTGAGAAAAAAAATCATAAAATAGAAAATAATAACTCTCTTTTTACAGAACTGTAATTTCTTTCCTAGAAATTAATTATCATTTCTATTCCGTTCTATAGTATTTAATGCAATATCCATTTAAATAAAGACAGCAATTATTTGAAACTAACTTATGAACTAGCTGCTTCTATATTAATGTTAGGCAATAAGTCAACACTATTCAATGACAGTGAAACAAAATTTTATAGTAATAAGATAATTCGATATCTTAAAGCTTACAAAGTATGTTTTTACGGGCTGATTTAGAGAACTTTGAAATCAATTCGGCCAGAATATATTTAATTGGTTCTTCTTCAGAATGATACTATTGAATCTACAGTATATTAATGGCTCGATCAAACTCTCTTATAACCCAAAATATTGCATCATCGGATCTTCGAGTAAAAATATATTCCATCGATTAACTCGATCTCCTAAAAGATACGATAAAAAACTTCCTTAACGAAAACGCTGATTAAAAAAAAA
Organism: Vespula pensylvanica; assembly: GCF_014466175.1. NCBI lineage: Eukaryota > Metazoa > Arthropoda > Insecta > Hymenoptera > Vespidae > Vespula > Vespula pensylvanica. The sequence goes on from NC_057687.1 coordinate 3,045,758, forward strand.
TTGAAATCGCAAATGGAATGACGATAAAGAAAGAATGAAGTTCCACGCGAAGAAAATCCAACGTTTGAACGATGTGCCATTCTCTCATAAATTAGATTGATATTCCATATAGTCGTTTACAAACCAAACATATAATATTTTTAAAGCATATAGTAAATAAAACGATAAATTATAACTAATACGAAGCGCTGCATAATTTTTTTGAGAATGTAATTTACATAACAACAGATACTATCCAATTACCTGCTATAGATTCCAAATGTTTGTCAGATTTGAAAACCAGACTTTCCTTTTATTTCCAATATTTCAAAATACAAATAAATTTGTTACATAAAGCTGATATCCCATATTTATTTCGAAAAATCACAATAAATAAATCACTAACGCTCTATTAGTTTTCTTACATTACGTATTCATTAAATAATGTAGCATTTTCAAATGGTTCACCATTAATAGCCATTGAAATTTCCACAGCACATAAGACCGTGATATGATTTCCTTCAACAATATGCACATCTACTTTGCCTTCAGTTATCTGGAAATACCATCATTTTATAGTAAAATAATATCATTTTCATTAACGAAATTTTAAAACATACATTTTGCAGTCTATAATCATACGTAGAATTAATACAGAAGGAAACAGCGATTTGAACAACGTGATTGGTTTTCTTAAATATGGCATTGATTCAGGATTATATGCTATAAATACTTGCAATCTCACATAAAGTGAGAGACTAGCCTTTCCTCGATCTCCTTTTAAAACTAATTCCATGTGTTCGGGAGATAAAATATTAAAAAATACATTTACTTTCTCATCGCACGAATTGCATTTTTTTAATTCAATTTGAAGTTGCAAAGTAATATTGGAAAATTAATATAAAACTTCTCAAAAATATACAATAAATGATGTCCTTTAGGAAAATAAAGACGAACCTCTATAGCTTTGACACCAATGTATGCATTCATTACATCGAGCTATCGAAAATATTGTTTTCTAATTCTTCCTGTGATGATGAACGCAAGTTGTCCTTTATAAATGTTTTCAGATGCTAAGGAGCACCATCTATCAATATTAACCGGCCAATAAATCTTTTGTCTTCTAAATTTCGTGTGAGTTCAATAGTAGAACGGATCCAAATGAATATCCTACTAATAAGAAATCACTTTAATCTTTAAATTTATTCAATATATGTTATAATATGTTATATATCATGTTAATATATAATGTTCATTAATATTCAATTTAATCACATATATTTTTCTAAACAATGGATATACCAGTAGAATGGAATTGGCCATAGCTTCAACAGTTTCTAACTCGTATTTCGTCTCGAATTGAAAACATATTGCAGGTGATTTAATTTTTGATTCTAATGTTTTGAAAACGTCAGCATAGCCTTCGATTCCTGGAAGAAAGAATATCTCATCCCAATCTTCCACCAAATTGGTTTTAAATGGTATAGCTATTTCGGTAGCAAGTATTTCATTATAGAATTGCCTCAACATATTTGTATGACTCAACATATTTGGATAATATTTGATTTGTTTCAATTTCATTAAGATTGCTATCATCTGTCGGCTTGTTATTCCTTTCCATATGTTTAGCGAAGTTTAAGTCTAAGAGCTTGAATATACCATCGACTGGACTCTAGTCAGTAGCTGTTTTCACAATTAGTTCGCTGGCATCCCGATCAACCGCATCTAGACCTACCAGGATATTCATATTCACACCGTATGACTTCTATAATTTGGTTCTCATGTGTTGATAACCATACTTTATACCATTTCGTGAAGTAATGACATTATTCTGAGCATTTCTTAGAATCAACCAATCAACTAGGTCCAAGCCAAAACTTCCCAAACCACTAAGAACTATATAACTTTTGATCGGAATACAAACATAGGAAAGTTTAGCCAAGATGCGTGTATTTAGTGGTTCAGTTTCTTGATGGATTTTTATGAGCATCTACGACATATAAGACAGATTACAGATTACAACTTATCTTCCAAAAAGAACAAATTCCACGAATAATAAAATATATAAATACATAAACTAAAATAAAATACATAAAATACATAAATACAATGAGCGTCATCTTACTTTTCCCACATGCTTTCCGTTTGCCATGAATCTAAATGCTGTCTCTACTTGATCTTTGTCGAAAGCTGTCCTAATTATCAGTTTGATCACATTTTCCTTTATAAGTTTGCTGAATATTGAACAAATTTCGTTTTCATCTTTCGTGTTCATTACACACATCTTGAACAATACATCTTGAATACTGATACTCTTCACAAATGTTCTGTCGCTTAATTGATTATTAGCCGCAAAGTCGAAGTTTCCAGTATTTAAAAATCCACCTCTATGTGCCAAGCAACGCAAAGATGCTTGAAGCTAAACGTTCCCTGGTCGTAAAACATTAGTAACGAGATCCATTTCGAGTTGTTCGGGATAAAAGGGTAGATTTAAAGAAAATTTCGGGGCTTTCAGATCTTGAATTAAAACAGTTCGGAAGATATTCCCACCAGTACAATCTCTCCTAATTATCAGGTGTTACCGAATGTATGCAGACATCGTAAATGATTTAATGTGGGTCTACATTACCTGAACCGCAACAATACCAGTGAACGAGTACAAGTTATTGTCTAATATGCTATTATCTGTCCTACTTAAAATCTGATAAATATGGCGCTTACGCGGTTTTAAAACAGCGTCGTATTTCTCTATTACTTTAGCGAATGTTGGAAATTTCATCAGTGTTTTACCTAATAAATTTCAAATACTATATAATTCACTGAATCATTGTAATAACTATTATTTTTATAAATTTCAATGTCAACAAAATAATGTTCCAATAAAAGTTTTCATACACATTCCGGGCCACTGCGAGTCCATTCCAGAGAAGACAAAACATATTGACTTCTTCGTACCAGAAAATCTTGTGTATATCTATGTATATCCGTGTAAGCGTATTCCATCGCGTAAAGACTAGAACTACACCCTGTATCGACATTATATAATAATTCTATTACCATTACGAGTGGTAACCAAATACGAAATACCAACCAATATGAAATATTTTGAGCCACCATATCTTTGTTTCAGATCGTGATACCGAAGCCATCTACCTACATTTAAAGAGACATCCTTTGTTTTATCTATCAGTATAATTCGTCAATATTCTATATCCTTATCGTTTGATCTTTTCAAATACCTAAAGATTGCTTTAATCCAAAGTTGCCTCAGTATTTGAGAAACATATACTACCTAATACAGCTATCCTTGTTCCAGGAATATCTTCTGGATTAATCCCAGCATCTATTATAGTTTCGTAAGTATGTTCAAGCATTATACTACTCATAGGATACGTCGTATGAGCTTGCTTACAATATATTCCAAAAAATGAAGCATCGAATTTCTCAATATTGTTAATTTTGCTTAATTAAGTTCGCTTTGGAATTTCTAAATGTTCTTATAACATATTACGATGAGAATATATTAATATTAACTAGCTTACTCCGTTAAATAAAATTTATATAACCGGTATCTAGTTTCCAACGGCATTCTTTATCGGTGATACAATCTTTTCAATTAAAAAGATTATCCCTCAATTCATCCACATTATTGGATTCTGGAAATTTACCCGCGAATCCAGAAATAACAACTTCTTTGCCTTGTTCTGGATTGGCATATTTGAAAAATCTATACGATTTTTTTGACTCTTCATATCCTGTCATGATGTTTTGATATATCTCGGTTTTCCACGCCAAATTTAATATAGAAATCAAATCTGAAACTAAATGCACCTATACATTTTTACTATGATTGAAATCATCGATGATGAATTCTCATTTATAACAACCTAATATCCTTCGTCAAAGAATTCATTATTTCACGAAATATTGTACTTTTTCTTAACGCTTTGTTTGAAATGTATTCAAATGAAAAAGAATACATTTAACTTTTGAACTTCCTGTTATTCTGTTCCAGTTAAGTATTACGTTGGTATTATTCCATAGTAAATAAGTCTACTGTCGTCATGATAAGATAGATATTCTTTAGTTGCAAATCTTAAATTTATATCTTATCAAATTATCAAACAAATTTTTTTCTAAAAGTTTGCATAATATATATGACATTTCGGTAAATGACAGTATAAGAAATTTACCCACGACGCGGAAGTAGCTTATGGAAAAAGCTTCGTTCTGGGTTCATATCTGAAAAATTGATAGAATTTTTTTGTCCTTTTATGTATATTCATGAATTTTTTGTTCCTCACTTCTTTGCCCGAAATTTATTATAGAAATATGTACTGAAATCGAAATTAACCGTAATTTTTCACATTTACTGGAATCGTTAATGATGAATCTCTTTTTATAACAACTTTATATATCTCTCGCAAGCATTCTATATAACACGCAACCCCTGATTTTAATCAGACATTATGCTAAATCATTCATATGTATACTATTTATAAGATCATTCAAGTAAATGCATATTTCATTAAACCTTGAATATTTTTGTTTTATTTTATAAACCTTTACTACTGCTTTTTTATTAAAGTTAGGAAATGAGTTAACACTATTCATTGACAAGGAAATCAAGTTATATAATATGATACATATTTCATTATAGAAAATTATATATTTATATCGTTAATTTTATATTTATTTTATTTACACAATGTATACAGCATTTTATCTGGAAGCTTTCGTTTCCTATATTATATTTGAGTAATTATTGCGAAAAATAAGTTATTTCGATTTAATTAATTTCGTTTCATTAATTCCATTTATGAAATTTAATTCTTCAGGATCCCTGATTCTCGTTACAGTATTATGTGCTTCGATCTAAGGAATGTATGGTATTATTTGTAGAATTATTCGAAAAGGGTACTTTTCAATTCGCTTAATGAAAACGTTATTCCTTCACTATTTTTTTAATTTGCATGAATAATCGCAGGATTCTCTTAACAGTTTTTGCTTTTTGTAAAAATACTACAAAAAAATATTCACTATGCGTGTAATCATTTCAGTACCTATCATAATCGGTACCGAAACGAGCAAATTAGAAATGCATATGGATGAAGGCAAAGATTTGTTCCACTGACAATCGCATAATTGCATTATCCACTACGTATAGCCTTATAAATATATTCCATCGCGTAGACTAGAACTGCATTTATTATCGACGATATATGGTTTACTTACGCTCGACGAAGATAAATTTTCTTTAATTTAAAAAAATTTTTTTACATTATATATCTGCTAACGCTCGTGATTTTTGGACCACTTGCTTGCAATTAAATAAAAATTAATTAAATGTAACATAATTATATTAACAAATATAATAAATATTTGATAATTGAAAATCTTATACTTATGTATATTTTACAGAATGAGTCTCCTATTTTTTCTGAAAGCTTTCGTATCATAGATAATATTTTAGCGAATAATGGTACAATTAACTTTAACAGAAAAATGAAAGAGAACATACTATCATTTTCGATTCACATTATACGATATTCGCATACTAATTTATTAAGTGCTCGGATATTAATGACAATGAAATAGCATTATTCAATGACAAAATAGTTAAATTTCTTAATAACTTTAATTTTTTGATAATAGAAGGTCTTAAAATGTTGTCTTACACAGTGTATATATTATTTTATTCAAAAGCTTGAAACCATAGTTTTCTCAAGAGTTGCGATATTATAAATTTTTATATAGGAATTTTCTTTACATTCTTGATCGACTAACGATTTTAACTGATTCGATTTTTAACTAATACGTACAATTTACGAACTGAATATAATGAAAAAAATGAATAATTTCATTTATTTGTAGAAATAGGTTTCAAGACTCTGTTCAATAATGCAATAAGACGTGACGATAGCAAGCTCTCCTAACTCTTATCAAATTTCTAGTATATCTCTCTTTCCTTAATTTTTATAAAAAAAAGTGATTTCATTAAAAACCCTTGATAGATACATTTCGATTTTCGATATAATTACACTATTTCAAAATCTACTCTTGCCTCTTAAATATGCTTATCGATAACTATTTATAGACTCATAAAAATACAATAAACATACACATTTCAATGCACAACTTACAACATATTGTTTACAACAGAATCTGGCAGGTAATAGTTGGGAAATCTAACTTTACACAAAAAGTAAAAGTTGATTATATAATATATATAAATTATAGACTGCTATTTCGAATACATTTTTAATTGATGACAATTCTTTTGAATATTGAAAATAGATATCAAAATAATGTAATACGCAAAATTTTAATCTCAAAAGTTTTTATTTAAATATAAAACCTCAACTAAATTCAATTATAGCAAAGAGAAATTATTTTTTCGATTTTATCAACGAATAAAAAATCTATATATGATTCTACGTAAGTTTATAGTTTATAATACAAAACGAGATTCAACCTACATATATCAACGAATGACCCGGATACGGTGCAAGACATATAGTTATACAATTCTACATAAATATGCAATCTCTATGTGCAAAGTAGTATTATAAAATTTTATATAGATTGAATTAAGACTGCATTTAGATTACATCTAAATTACAACAAAGTTACGTTAGAATGTATCTACATATAATACATATATTGCAATTTAGTTTGATTACAGAAAAGTTGACCTAAATTTCAATACCCTTGTAGAAAATCTATTTCGTAGGAAGCAACAGTTAATTTTTATATAGACAAAGTCCTATCAGTGATACCCCATAGTGAATATTGTAACAATAAACAATCGTAGTAAAGAAGATGACGTACATATATCTATATGGTTGAATACATATAATAGAATTGCTCTATGCATCATACATAACATTTTATTTCTACATTGTTGCGAAACAAAATATTTTTCTTTCTAATAATTATTATTATTATAGATTATTTATTTTTGTTTTTTTTTATTCTTTATTAAAAAATTTCTAGATAAACAAATTAAAAAAATATATTCTCTTTACTGTAATTGTGTTTAATTGAGATGTTATTTTTAAGTAAAAACTTCTAAAAAAATGATTTGCCTGAAGTGAAATTTTATATACTGCATTACTTTAATATTTATTTTATCAAATACATAAAATACATAAAAAAATTTAGTTTAAGTACATTAAGTATGTACATTAAGTACATAAAAAAGTTATCATCAACAGAAAGTATCCTATCCAGAACAATATTGTATTTAATTTAATAGAAAATAGATAGAGAAAAATATATATACCAAACTAATGAAAAGAGATCACACAAAGAAGAATTTTTCAGCACGAGTAATTAATGACCACAGATGTAATAGTGATATATCAAATATTCTACAGTTTGGATTTTTTGATATAATTTTAAAATCAATATCTAAAACTTATCGTAAAAAGTGTAAAAAGTATTTATTAGTATTAATAATATTAATATATCTTAATAATATATCTTAATTATATCATAATAATATAAATACAGGAGGTATTCAAAAAGTTGATTTCCAAAATTGTTTTATACCACTGTAATAATTAAATATATACCAGTACATACTGAATTTTGAAGGTAATTCAAATTCTATGTGTATACAAACATTTTGTATCGTGCACACTCATCAATCTTTCTATTGTTAGAAGTATGACAGAATGCTTTTTTTGAAACCTTCCAGAATTCAACCGTCGCTAAAATATCGATTGTTTTGCAACATAACAATGATACAAATACATTACTAAGGAAAATATTTTTATCATTGTTCAACCACTATACTCTTCGTATCTTACTCCAAGTGATTTTTGACTGTTCTCTATAATGAAAATTCCTGTTTCCTTGAAAATAAACTCAAAAAGAAACATTTCATAAAGGACATCAAATCAAATATAATAGTCAAGCTCTGCAAAATTTCGAAAGAAATAAATAACAATATAATTTATATAGTTTTTAATTAATATATACTGTTAAAGAAACATACAAATATACAAACATTGAAAATAAAAAATAATCAATGTACTTATATCTTCTAAATCAATTTTTGAAAAAATTCATATGTTTTTCAACTGATATGTATATGTATACATTTATTTTTGCTTTTCATTATCTTTTTTCATCACTGAAAAGTATGATATAAATCATTTGTTGAATTATACACAAAAAATAGAGTATATGTTGCACTTGCAACTGTTAAAAATATTGTTCTAGAAATTTTTCATTGTGACCTTAAAAAAAATAAGTTTTTGTAGCATCATCCTGCAACAGCCACGATAATCACACGAGTATCAAGACGACGAAAAACCTATATGTACATTATTAGATCAGTTATTCCTGATCACTTTGTGCGAACAGAAATATTAATTCAGAGCCTAATTTTCTTCATAAAATTTGGATTTATTTTTCCAATACGATCATTCGTAACTCACCATTGTATGCAATTATTTCATGAATAAAGCTTTTGAAATAATATGAATACTTGTTATACTACTTCGTCGCGCAATTGTTTTATCCCTGATACTTGATACTAGTTATTAATATAGAACTCTTCATTCATGTATTTGTACTATTATTTTTATCCAATCCAGATATAAAATAATTGTTCTTTATGATCGGATGTAAAATTTAAACTATTCACAAAAATATTAACTATAAAACAGACTAGAGTTTGTGTATACAGATTAAGGCTTGTATACGATGTGAAGTATGGAGCGAGAGAGAGAGAGAGAGAGGAGGAAGTTGTGAAGTTGGTCGCACTTAGTATATACAGATGGCGCGATGGTATCATGATTTCTACAGATTCGACGCGCGAATTCGAATCTAAATCGCGCAAAATATTTTATTTCATAAATACTACCGGTTTTCGATCTTCGGACAGTATCTTCAGCATATTTTTACATCGATGATCAAGTGTCTATTTAGCAATACAATTATTATTTTACACTTTGAATTATAGAATGTCACATATGACCTGAAGTAATCCAAATGCTTGCTATATACATTACTCGTTTAAATATTTTATTCGTCATGCTTGACAAGGGAATATACGAGTTACTTAATAATTCTAAAAATAGATAAGTATTTCAGTGAACTTTTATAAAAATATATAATTAACTGTATGAAAAAGTAAATTCTTAAATAAATAACTATTGATATTCTTTATTGGTACATTGCAAATAAAACTATGTAAATTAGTTGCAAAAAGAATGTTAAAATAGTATAAGTTTTCAATATATTATTTGTAAATCAAATTTATTTTGTTTATTGGTTATCTTATTTACTTTTAACTGGACACAGTTTATTATTCTGCAATGCGAACACTTGTTTCTTCCATCATTGGAAGAGATAGAAAAGTACAATTTGCAAATGAGTAGACGATAATTGTAAACATATTTGTTAATTAAAGGGTTAGTATTTCTGATGCTCGCGATTCTAATAAATGTTCCATCGAACTAACATCTTTACACCATCCGTCAAGTCGTTGGACCATTCCAGCAATTTGACTACGATCTAATACTCGAGGTTGAACCCAAGTCATGTGAACAGTTCCTGCAACTTGATCAATAGCACCACGTACTAAACCTTGAGCCAGAGCTTTCATTACTAATAATTCAACTTCTCCTAAAGGTAAACGAGTTTCCTGCGATATTTCTGTAAATGTTAATTGTCGGTTGTTTGCTTGACGCTTGAAAGTCATCTCCATGAGACATAAGAGAGATATCTTTTGTCTTAATTTTAATTCTTGAGCTGCTAAATCAGCAACTTTGCTCCATTGTGGTTTTAATCTTTCTAACGCAACAATGTCACCAGCATTGAAAGCTTGAAGTAAATCTACCAACCAAGAATTCGGTGTATCTTTCAAAGATTCTAAAACTGGATGGGCAAGTAATTCGCCGAGATTGTAAACTCCTTCTCCTAACAATGCAGCTAATCCAAGGAAAAATGCATGTTGCTCTTGTTCCTGTCTATCCAAACTATGTAAATCAATACATCCTAGGTATCTGCAAAATAAAAGCTATGTTGTATTAAAATATGCAATGGAATTACAAACACAATTTTTCCAATGAACAAACCTTAATGCAGTACGATAATATTCCGCGTGTTTTCCTTGCAATCTATACAATCTACTAGCCAAAAGATAAAATCTACCATGAACAGTGGTAACTCCATCAGCGTTATCAAGCATAACTTCAACGTCTTCTATAATTTTCTTTGCTAGCTCTTGATTATTTAATTTGTCAAGTAAAATTTGCCCTATAAGTACTTTGCATAGAGCTACGGCCTCATTATTGCTTTTGACTTTAGATTCAGTTTTCTCCAAGAATTTAATCGCTTCTTGTTTATCTTGAAATTGTTGTATTACATGCGCCATTATTTCAACCAATGATAATGGATTTATCCTAAGAGGGAAAATTAGACAAAATAATGAATGAACGTGACATATTAACAATATAGAACATAGAATTAAGGTTATATGTTTGTTTAAAGATTATAAATGTCTTTTTGTTTACTTACTTGTTTTCAAATGTCGACAGAAAATTAATATACAATTGTATAAGGTTGTCATTTTTCTGCAATAACGGATGTTTCACAAAGGTTTCCAATTTAAGAGTTAGTTGATGCCAAAGTCTGCAAGTCACCGGTCGGAAGAAAGGATACATTTATTTTTCTTCTTCGAAACTTACACTAATAAAGATATTTATTATGTTATTACCTTTTATTGTAAAGGGTATCGAGTTCCGCCCATTCCTCCGCCAATTCTTTATCTGAAACATTTTGTTTTGATCTTAAAAATGTACTAACATCCTTCTGTGCCACGGTAGCCGCCATGTTTAATAAAATTTGATATCCGAATCGAGAGATGATTGTCGAATCATTCTCATGAACCAACGAAAGTTCGATAGATCGATATACGCTTCTTTGTGAAATCTCATTTCTATCGAGATTTCATTCGAGATTTTTATTTTGCTTGTCACGTCGTAAAAGTAGAATTTAAAAGGAATTAAAGTACACATTATCACATTATTATCTTTTCGTGAATATTTAAACGCTAATACGAATTTTCGATATATCTGTCTTATTAAAGAAGATCATGACATGACTAATTATAATAGTAATCTAACATCAATTCTTTCTTATCTTACGAAACTATAGATAATTTAAATATGGCGAAATTCTTTGTATTAACGAATTATCTTGTTCTCCAAAGATTGATTGATTAATTACTGGAATTTTGATCTTTAAACGTATTGAAGCAACAGTTCTGTATTTTATTATTATTTATTCGTTTTTCTTTTTCTTTTTTCTTTTCTTTTCTTTTTTTTTTTTTTTCTTTTTTACCAAGTCCTCAACATGTAACTATATGATATATGTGTATTTGACATGAAATGAAAAAAAAAGACTAAAAAGCTTATGTTAATATAATCGCGTATACAACGCGTAATTAATCAATTATCTAAAGAGTAGTTGTCATCGTCGACTACTCAGCATTAAAACAATTTTCATACGGACAAAATAACCAATGAATAACAACATCAAAAACCAGAGGATGTGCGTGAGTGTAATAATACTCGAATGATTCATTTATGTCGTATATGGCTAGGGGAAATACCTAATGGTAATCTATCAGAAGAATTAAACACAAATATATAACGTTATATGTAAATTTTAATTGACCATTTGTTTTAGCAAATTATATTTATTTTTAAGCAATATCAACTAAATTATATAGATGTTATAAATTAATTAGTTTCAAATTGTTAATATTTTTATATTAATAGGTACAAAAACGGACATGTGGAAACTCCTGATATCATCAATAGCGTTGATTGTTATTAGTATTCTAAAAACTAAGGCCGTTTTACTAGCTCCATCCTTTACTCCAATTGTTATATCTGCAAACTATACACAAAATTATAATGCTTCAATAAACAGTACCATCGAATATGTATTCTTATATCCTACAAAGAATGTAAAGTATATCATATTATTATTTAAAAAAAAATATATCATATAATTGGTTTGATTTGCTTTTTAGAACACATTATTAAAAACTGCAAGAATACAAGTGCAAAGTGATGCTACCTCTGATTTACCTTTGATCGTAGTCGTTCGACAAGATAGAGGGATTCTATCCTGGCAGATTCCTCTTATTATTGAAAGTGTAAATTTTGATCCATTGAAATATAATAAAACCAGTCGAACGTTATGTTCAACAAAATATTATAAAAGTGATTATCATGATGCAGATGATCAAGATTTTATTTCTGTTAGTATATCTACAGCTAGTCATACAAATATCTTTTTTAATCTTAGTGTAACAGAAGAAACAGATTTTAATATAAGGTAAGTTAAACTGCATCGTTATTCATTTCTTTTAGATTATTTAGAATATATTATAGTTTACATTAATACCATTTGTTTTCCAGACTAAATGAAAAAAGAAGTGTAGAAATTTCTCCTTCGGAGCCCATATATTATAGTTACATCTTTCCAGAAGAATCCCAAAGTTCGTCTGTAATTGTTAGTGTTGAATCAGACAATGATATTTGCATGACATTCTCTATACAAAACGTATCCGTAAGTTGTGCAACTTTTTAATAAAATTTTTGTTATATATCTTAATATAATTATTCATGTATATATTTATATATGCACACATACGCGCACACGTCTATATTATTTTTTAGTGTCCAGTATTTGACTTGGAACGAAATATTGAATTTTCTGGACATTGGCAAACTATAAGTCAGAAAGGTGGTATCACAGTATCTGTAAGTATTTCTTTCTTTTCTAAGAACACAATTAAAATTTAAAAATAATACAGATATTCATATATGTTTCAGAAAGAAGCATATCCTTTTGGATTTTTTATTGTACTTGTAGTTAAAGGAGATGACACAGATTGTAATGGTGTACTCAGCACCAGGTTGCTTAGGAGTAAAAATATTACATTAACTGTAAATGCCAGTATTACAAAAAAAGATTATGTTGTGGCTTCATGTGCAGCAGCATTTGTTATCATTATATTTTGTGTATGCTGTGTAGTAGCTGTGATTGTAGGTAAAATTAGAGAAGGTAAAAAGCTTCGGGAAGAAATGCTAACCGACAGAGATAATGAAATTAGTCAGAATATTCAAAGTCCTTCGGCTTTAGAAGAGGTATAATGTTAGAATTCTATAAAGCTTTTAATTTTCTATTATTTTATGATATTTTGTCACAGAAATTTGTTTTCAGATTGGTCCTAGTCAATGGGCAACGGTTGAAGAAGATTCTTCATTAGATGAGGATGATATTGATATGATGGAGGATGCTCTTTCAGATAAAGAAGTAATACGAACAAAAATTGTACTGTCAGTTTGTGATTTAGCACGGAAGGAACCAAAAATTTTAAAGCATAAATCACGCTTGTATTTATATTATTTAGCAACTGTTGCTATTTTTTATACGTTACCTGTTTTACAACTGGTAATAACATATGAACGAGTGCTTCATGCTACTGGAAATCAAGATATGTGTTATTATAATTTCTTATGTGCACATCCATTGGGATTAATATCTGACTTTAATCACGTTTTTTCAAACTGTGGATACGTTCTGCTTGGTTTATTATTTATATTTTTAACGTATACACGAGAATTAGAAGAATCAGACAAACAAAAAACAAAATGTTATGGAATACCACAGCATTATGGACTTTTCTATGCAATGGGTACTGCACTCATAATGGAAGGTGTTCTTTCGGGAAGTTATCATGTCTGTCCAAGTCGTAGTAATTTTCAATTTGGTAATATAATATTAATATATTATGATTTTAACTTTTTAAAATAATTTTGTTAAGAAAATATTGCATTTTTTTATATACATTTCAGATACTAGTTTCATGTATATAATAGCAGTACTATGTATGATAAAAATTTATCAAACTCGTCATCCTGATATAAACGCTAGAGCTCCAGTAACCTTTGGGACATTGGCCCTTATTATACTTTTAGGATTAGTTGGAGTCTTAGATGGTTCCACATACTTTTGGGCAATATTTACGACAACACATTTGTTTGCCTGTTTGAATTTAACAGCCCAGATATATTATATGGGACGTTGGAGATGTAACAGAGGCCTTTTTACTAGGGTTTTTCAAGTATGCTTCTTTTCTTATATTATAACAGTTCCATGTTATGACAGTTTAAATGTTTCATTGTGTATTTTGTTTTGTAGACATTAAAACACGACGCACGTTGTGGAGTAACATATTTATTCCGGCCACTTTATGCTGGAAGATTTGCAATGCTTGTTGTAGCAAATTTGTGTAATATTGGTTTATCGGTATATGGTAATCTATATCATGAGAAAAATTTCGCTACATTTTTATTAGCGATCTTAATGTCCAATTTAATTTTATATACATTGTTTTATATAATAATGAAGGTAATTATTGAAAATAATTTTTTAGATCATTAATCCATATTTTTTGTGATTACTTAATTGTTGTAACATAATAATTATTTCTTTACAGTTGTGCCATAAAGAAAAAATCTTACTTAAACCATTAATGTACATCATATTAGCAGTCTTATTCTGGGCAGCTGCATTATATTTCTTCATACATAAGACGATATCCTGGAATCTTACTCCCGCCCAATCACGTCTTTTTAATAAGCCTTGCATATTATTAAACTTTTTCGATTCACACGATATTTGGCACTTCTTGTCTGCATTTGCGATGTTCTTCTCGTTTATGATTCTACTTACCTTAGATGATGATCTTGTTGACGTACATCGAAGTCAAATCCCAGTTTTCTAAAGTTATATAAATAAATTGAGATCATGTATCTAATGTGAGATTTATGCAAGTTTAAGACTGCATATAATGTATATAATATAAAAGACAAATAATTAAAGATGATATAAAATTTACATGGCTATTCTCTTAAAATATTACTACTTTTGTTATATAAATCTTTTAATTTTTTCCCTAGAAATCCTTAACACTAGATTTACCAACCAGTCAAAACGACCGATTTCAATTGGTTTTATAAAAATTTCTATTTTAATTTTCATCACATGTTTTCTCAAGGCATTATGATTTTTTTCTATTACATATATACATATGATCAATTTTATAAATTCCTTTTTTCCTCTCTTCTGTTTTCTTTTCTTCCTTTTTTCTCTGAGATACACATATACGAGGCATACCTTAATATACCGGAATAATTGTCGGTAGTTCTAGTGTTAAAAACAATTATGATTAAACCAATCATATGCCATCAAAAAATTATACTATACCTGTATGATTGCTATCAACAAGTAAGAATATCGCGTGAATGTCTGTACAAATAATTACTTCTAATAAAACTACATACACCAGGTACGCAGATGCACAACATTTTCAATTTGAATTAGGATGAAGAACTCGAATCGATGTGATGTTCCTGATCTGGTGCTTCCATTTGCGATAAAGTCCTTTGTAACTCGGCACGTTCGGCAGGATTTAATCTATGCGCGATTTCCAGGACAGCATCTAATCTTACTTCTGGACAAGTTTCGAGAGCTTCTTTGATACGTGTGATAACTGCATCCTTCTTTACGCACATAATATTACGTGATATAACGCTATTCTCATTAACAAGCTGTGCCTCCAACCAAGTGGTAGCCGCTTGATCCTGATCCCAAAGGTACGATTCTGTAGCTCCTTTATCTTCGATAAACCATCGTCGTAGCATCGCACCAATTTGTCTAACGTCGAGCTTAGGTTGCATTGACAAAATATCCTTCTTGATATCCTCTTCCAAAAGTCTCCGTCTTAATTTCCAATAAAGCAACGGCCTTGCTTTTTGCCATGGTATTATATCCTGTATCACGTTTTTCTCCAACATTCGTTCTGGTGTGTCGTGAAGATCCGCAAAGTAGACAGCAACTTGTTGATATATCGGTATCAATGTTTTCTCTCTCTTACGAATTACTGTTTCGATTTCCGTTTTTTCCTCGATTGAATTTGATGCATTAAGATTTTCCTAGAAGATTTATTAATTAACAGATAGGGCGATTATTAATGAAAATTGCAATCGAAGAAATAAGACAATATAAAAGCATACTTTTAACTTTTGAATAACAGGATCTATTCTATGCATAGTCTTGACGATATCCTTGTTTCTAAATTTTATTTCTACGATACCAGTCGGCTCCAGGACACCACCCCTACTGGTGGTATCGGCAAACATTTCTAAGTATCGTGGATTAATCGTAGTGTCCACTACGGCCCATGCACCACCTCTGAGTTCACCATTTGGTGGAATGTATACAAATATAGGTTTCGTGTATTCTCTCAGCGCGTCGACGATATAGGCACCGAATTTCACAATTTGATCGTACATGTCTGTAAAATTTACGCATAATCATTAGATTCTGGGATGACGAAGAAACAAAGATTCGTCACATATACCTTTCATGCCACTGGAAAATCCTCTCCAGTTAGCAAATATAACAAGCGGCAGTTCTTCCCTATTAAAATCTCGAATAGCTTGTGCGGTTTTGTAGGCACTATCTGGGAACCATACTTGACCAGCTTGAGATATTGTCTTAGCTTCCGAATCGAGATTAGCAGGATCAGCAGGAAGATGTAATTCGACGGTTCTTGTTTCAACGGCGATAACACCACAAGGTATACCACCTAATCTCGCTCGACCTGTTATTACAGTTTGTGCCCAAGGTTTCATGATTTCCTACATAATTTAACGAATCGTTAATACCATCGATAATAAAATTTAAAACAGTTGCTAAGAGAGATTTATAAAGAGTGAACCGTACCTGCCACGATCCACGATCGAAGAAACCACTTTCCCAGACATTCTGATCGTTAGGCGAGTATCTACCTTCTAACATCCACCTTGGATCATAAGGTGCTTTCGTAGGTACATAAGTAATGTCTCGGTTGATAGAATCGGGGAGAGGTGAGGGTAATATCGGCAAACTTGTACCCCTTGCCCTGGGGAAATAACTCAACCATTTCAAAACTGTGGCCACGCCTTCCAAATCCCTACTATCGACCGCATGAGTAACACCGTTGTTATGCATAATTTGAATACCCCCTAGTTGATTGTTACTAGCGTACACTTCGCGTCCTAAGACGGCGTTCAATGCTCGGTAACCAGTAAGAATGATGTGAGAATTTTCAATTTGAATTGTTCTCTGACCAAGACGCACCAAATAAGAACCGATACCAATGGCGCGGCACGAAACAATGGAGATGGTGACGATTTCATCGTAAGCTCTGGACGTTTCGCTAGCAATCATACCAGCGTATTTTAAATTCTCCACGCCTATACCATCGTCTTTGCCAATGATGTCCGTAATCTTATAACGAGATTCACCGGCTGGATCCTCGATCAAGGAAGCCTTGACTGAATTAAAAGGTGCTAAACGAGCATAATCATCTGGTGTCAAGTATATATACTTGAATCCCTTTTCAGGTTCACCTTCATCTTCCCAAGCTATTTTGAACAATCCTTTGATCTCTTCAGCCAGACCAATACGTGCACCTGCGTTCGCGGCGAAATAAATACGCGGGATACCAAGTTGTCTCGCTCTCTCGGATGCTCTGTAAAATAGGAAGTCCTCCTTTGGGCCAAACGAGCCGAGAAAATGCGTGAGGTCGTTGGAGATAAGTATAATATCACGACCAGCCGGGAACTCAGGTGTGTAAAGAGTTAATCTCCAAGCTACCATGCCTACGTCGTTCTCACCAGGCAAACGCTTTTGTTCAACGAGATTGTCACCGTCCAGTACTAGCTCAACGCAATCCATCACAGACGTGGGAATCGTGATGTTCGAATTTGGTCTCTCCTCGATATATTTGTGCCAAGACTTTTCTACTTGCTGACGAAATATGTCAGGCAAGTCGTACGCGTAAGTGGTACCAGCACTTTGCGCTTGGAATCTCTTGGCTTGAAGATAATCCTTGGTGAGATACGGTGTTGAAATTGGCAAACCGTGCATAGGGCCGGGTCTCCAATTGGATAAGTTAGCAGCAGGCGGTGGATAAGATTCAAAACGAATGATACCTGTCTTAGGATCCGTCGATTCAGCGTAAAGATGTAAATCTATACTGTAACCGCTGTCATTGGCGATACACAAGCGTATATTCGACGTCGATTTGCCCGGAGCTGGACGGATTGTCATTTTGATTTCGGCCTGGCGAACACGTAACTTCCATAATCTCGGACCATATCTAAGTACCATACTGGTAACACTTTCCTCTATTCTGGCAGGATCCATTATCACCGTAGGAACGAAATTTAAAAATATATGATTACATTCGGTACGTTTAGCTAGAGGATGCGAAAAGGCCACTTCCAACTCATCCATAGCTTCGAGCAGCACGCGCTCTCCTTCGTTGTGAAGATAATCGAAACTTGCTTCCTTCGTTATAAGATCGGAATGACGAATAATAGAGCGTATGAAGAAACGATAATCTGTAACTTGTTGCCCTTTGGCTACTTTTGCCTGTCCAAGGTACAGGTGCATCTTTTGATTCGACGTAGGCAAGGCCTCCAGATCGTACGTTCGCATTCTATTAAGTTCCAATTGAAAAGCGCACCCTGGCTCGAGATGTCGATAAATTCTATCCTCGACAAATCCGTCCCTTTGTCTGAACGTAAAGAATTTTGGAAACTGTTTCTTCTTTAGGGCTGCGAAAGTGACTCTTCTGATACCGCGAGATATTAACTCTTCCTTGCTCGTTGCACACCAGTCACCAAATAATCTTGCCATAGTAGCGTCGTCTTGATTACCGTTCTCTTGAATGGCAATGCTTAAAATGTGTACAGGTTCGGCTGGCCTCTCACCTAATTCTGCGGCAGTTGCAGCTTCCGCCGCAGTGCTGAGCGATACGTTTATGGACGTACTGTGACGAGATTCGCTACCAATCGCGTCTACGGCCTCTAGGACTTTAACAGATACTGAACTCGGCGACGACAAATCTTCCAACAAGTCCAAGATCTCGTCCGAGTATTCGCGAAATTGATCGAAGTCTTTGAATGCTGCCATCGCTCCTGTTCTGTAATTAACAATCGATTGGGTTTGTCGATTAGGATGATTGTTAGGGAGCAAGAATTGGAAATGTACGAGAGGTATTTCTCCTGACAATTCCAAGTGTTGTAAACACGTTAACTCGTAACTGATGTAGGCTCTGCGAACATAAACTTCCAAGGCGGCATTGCAAACTGCACGATTCGAATGATAGAAGAAATCATGAAGGATATCGAATATAGATGTTTCGGAGAGTATCAGCTTTTGAAGATTTTCCGGATGAAAGTCGTGCCCGTACATATCAACGGCTGATAAGAAAATGGATTCCATTTGATTGTGTCTGAGTTCGTAGGCAGGTTGATGAGCAGCTATCAATACCTGTCTGGCTCTTAACGCAACACGACTGTGCTCCGTTCTGTTCAAACTGGTCAATTCCGTTAAAGTACTAGCTAATTCGTCGGTGAGACCAGGTTCATTCGCCCAGAGATGATCTATCAGCATAGTCACTAATATATTCTTTTTCGTTACTTGGTTGTGACTAAAAATCATGGCAGTTACGGTACTTAAATCGTCCTTGTATTGTTCTATCAGAGCGGACACACATTTGTCGTAATGCCCTTGTTGAAATTGACACTCGACCATATAATATTGACGAAGAAGTTCGTGTACGGCAGTTTTCATTCGACCACGTATACCATTTCGATATCTCTGCACGAGCTGTACGATCGCTTGAGTAGTCAAGAAGAATACATCTCTATCGGAACGTTTCGAAAGCGTAGCAGCGTGCCCGTCAATGACAGCTGCGATCTGTTGACTGGGGAATTGTGCAAGAACAGAAGTTATGTTTCTCTCGTACAAGGACATTAATTTTCTGATCTTCTTCTCGACTGAAGCTGGGATTCTTCCTGATATCGTAGCTATTACCTCTTGAAGTTCGAGCAACGGTAAGCTAGGATCGCGTAAGGAGAACATGAACTTTTCGATGAGTTCACGTAAACGTGGTAAATGATACGGATCTGGTAAACAGTAACCAGCTAGTGTATTTTCTAAAGCAGTCCGATATTTGGAATGAAGATGATTCAATTTGTCTGGTATAGCTGGTACCGCTGGCGTTGGAAATTGGCCACTATATTCCTCAGCATTCGTCACCAAAGATGGATCATCCAGTTCTAAATGAGCTATAACAGTGCCAGCTTCGAGAATAGCACCTGGTCTTTTCACGTAGAACAATGTACCAGCTTCGCTGGTCGTTACCGTCATTATCATTTTCATAACTTCGATTTCAGCGTAAGCTTGTCCCCTATCGACGTGACCACTATCCTCCACCAAGAAATTTATCAATTTACCCGCTGATGGTGATCTAAGTAAAGACGGGTCGTTATCCTTTTCAAATACACAGGTTTGATTACCTATAGTAATTCTATAACGATCTACTTCTTCCTTCATGTACGTCGTATAACTGGCACCATCCATCGAGAGTAACAAACCACCATCGGAAAGTCGATGAACTTCGATTTCTTTATAGGAACTATTTAAAACGAGGAAATAACTATTAGGACCTGACTTAGCTGCTTGAACTTTGTACTTGTAACCATCGTTCACTAGTTCTACCTGAAATGTTTTAATCAAAATTTAACGAATATATTTTTTAACTACATAATAACTAGACAATCAAATCGACTCACATCTACGAGGTTATTTAAATCATTACTGCCTTGCACTTGACCCTTCTCCAAGGCCGTCTGAAATTCAGTGAACGAAGCAGTGATAGTTCTATCAGCGATATGAATGGCACCACACGTGACGGCTAATAAAACGTTTGGCTTATCGCTTTTAACGCGCTCTGCTATAAGCACATCGAGCCACGACGTGTCGATATTGTTTTGTTGGAAGGCTTCAGTTTCCAACAAAGTTATAAGATATTCCACCGTTGTCCTGAAGTCACCTCTGATGCTTAATTCCTTCAACGCTATCACCAAATTCTCTCGAGCTTGATAACGATCTTCCCCCCAGGAAAAACAATGACCGAATTGAGAATCTGCGAACTCGTGAAGACCACCCGATGCTCCGACAGAAAAATAACCCCAAACGTTCTTCGACGATCTAAAGTTCAATTCTTGTACGGTACCAGAACTCGGTTTGAAACCTGAAATACGTTAACGCATTATGCATTAAACATCGGTATAGATCATACAATCGATTCGCAATTTTTCCGATAGGACAATCACCTTCGTCAGGATTTTCACTGGTAATTCTAGCAGCTATCACATGTCCCCAAGGTTGTGGTTTATGACGTAACTGATCGAAATCTATTTGACTGTCTCCCCAAGGACTCTCGCCATAAAGGAGACGTATATCTTTAATATGATGAAGAGGCAATCCCATCGCCACTTGAAGTTGTGCAGCGGGCAGATTAACGTCCGATACCATCTCGGTACACGGATGTTCCACTTGAAGTCTAGGATTCAATTCCAAAAAATAATAACGGCCAGAAGTATCGTATAAATATTCAACGGTACCCGCACTGACATATCCGACCATTTTTGCTAATCTCACAGCAGCCTGTTAAATCGACACGAAAAGTATTACATAACGTACAAGAGAAGAGAATTTTGTAATTAATGAAACTATTGTGTTTGTACTTTCTCCATCTCTTCGAAGACTTCAGGCTTGGCTATTACCGCTGGTGCCTCTTCTATTATTTTCTGATGTCTTCTTTGGATAGAGCAATCACGGCCGAACAACGATATTGCATTACCGTAATTATCGGCTAATAATTGAACCTCTAAATGACGAGCACACTTCGCCATTTTCATGATAAATATCGGTGAACCCGGTATCTCGCCTTGCACTTGTCTACAAAAATTACGAACGTATGATTTATACATAACATTTCTTTAAAAAGAAATTATTATTAATTACAGATCATTCAATTCACCTAAACAAGGCGGGCAACTCTTCCGCGTTTTCGCATTTTCTAATACCCTTACCGCCGCCACCTTCGCTAGCTTTCACCATAATCGGAAAACCAATTTTATTAGCCGCGGCAAGACATTCCTCGACGGTGGAAACACAACCTTTCTTGAACAATTCGGTCGATATCTTTATCTTCTTGCCACTATATTGAGCTTTCAATTCAGATCCCGACCAAGGTAACGTAGGAACATCTGCTGTTTGAGCGACAATACTCGATGCTATCTTATCACCTAAAGCCCACATAGCTCTCTCGGATGGACCTGAATGTTATTACCACAATACGAACGATTAAATAGATATTCTTCGTATATAATAAACATTTATATGATTTTTAGTCAAGTTCATAATTTTTCGATCGAAAGAGAAGTCGAACGTTTTACCTATAAAAGAGATATTATTCTTATGCAGTAACTCTGGTAATTTAGGATTTTCTGATGCGTGACCCCATCCAGCCCAAACAGCCTGCACCTGCGTCCTCGTTGCGATATCCACGATGAGCTCGACGTTCGCATAATTGTTATTGTTTGTTCCACCAGGTACGGGGACATATTGATCAGCCATTTTTATATATTCCGCGTTAGCTTTGAGATCTTCCGGCGTGACCATGACCACGAAACGTACCGCTCTTTCGTTCTTAAACATCTCGTAAGACCATCGTCGTATCGACCGCATACATTTGACTGCAGCGATTCCATTGTTAGCTATTAAAACCTACAAATAATGCGAATTAAATAATCTAAGAAAATTGTATTCGTCGCATAACCATTTTGCATTAACCGTTTTATTATCTTTTTAAATGCTATTCGATTACCTTGTTGATAACCTTGGTGCCACCAAAACGATGTACGAATTCTTCGGGTGTCGCAACGGTGAAGTCTTTCTCTTGCAATCGATTTTGTGTCTGAATCATCACCGTACCCTGCGACATGCTGGGTCTGCAAAAATGAAAACGGACCACGCTTTTAATTAAAACTGATCGATCAAGATCGATTAGTGTTTTATTATTATTTTATCAGAAAAATTATCGACGTATCACTATTACATTGATATAATCTATAATTGATTACATAAATATTTTAACATAATAAATATAACTTCTATATCTTCACGTAATAGTTTTCATCTTTATTGCGTTAGTTCCCGTTGTTGTCTGCTACTTCGTAACGAGTATGACATTATAAAATATGTATTTATGATAAAAAAGACGATCACGGTAGACGCATCATTTCTATGAATTCCTGAGAAAGATTGCTGCCTTGTCATCTGACTATGCTAAAAATGCATGAATGAGAGTGGAGAAAGTATGTAAACCGTTAATTTAAACGGCTCACGCAATGTCGTGCCTCTAAACTGGTACACGTTTTCTGGATAGCAGTATCATCAATCCGATTGATACAGCCAGTTCCATATTTTTGTCTTCTGTTTTCCTTCTTCTTTTTTTTTTTCAATCGTTACAATAATCATCTTTTATTTTTAATCGACTATAAATTGTAACAAAAATACATCGATAAATCGCACGTCGAGCTGTTTTTCTTGCCTGTACCGCCAATGTTACATATAAATGCTTTTTTATAAAAAAAAATTATATATATATATATACATACATATATAATGTATATTTACATAAACGACTACGAGTAAACACGCCGCGTACATCATGCTACTTTGTCGATATCCATTCTACGGAAATATCTATTAAAATTAAATTATCGAGACAGTATTACGTTAATCCAGATGTTCTTGGTTGTAAATAATTCTTCGTTTCTTCCTCTTTTCCTTGCGCATTATCTTCGTCCGACGTTATTTTGACGATAGTCGTTCCTTGAAGATTGTCGGAACTTGTCCACATCGGTTCTTTTTCAGTTCTTTCAGCTAAAACAAATCTCTTGATGCGTTTCATCCCGTAGATACCACATAAAAAAGAAAAGGAAGGGAAAAAAAGAAGAGGAAAAGAAAACAACGAAATCCAACGTAACGTCCAAGGAAATTCAAAATTCAAAAGTTATCGATCACTATTCTCAAGGACCAAAAGAATACTCTAACAAGCGTGTTTACGCAGTCATTTTTCTTAGCGTTCATAGGTCCAAGTCCAATCCTTCATCCATACTCATGATAATTTCGTTATTCATTTTCTTATGTATACGAGAAATCCATCGTTTACTTCGTAAAACATTCTTTCATCATATTTGTATTCTTCTTGAAAGATTCTAAGAACATCACAAGGTCACTCGCGTTTTATATTCGTTTTATAAACGTTTAGAGATATATCTCTTCTATAATTACTTGTTTGAAAATTCTTATATTTTCCGCATATATTCTTTTACTGTCTACGACTTCATTTTAAAATCAACAACCAAATGAGAAAAAACGTGGAAAGATTCTAGTCATGCCGAGAGATCGAGTATTCTCGATTCAAACCAAAAAAGGATCTTGAAGAACAGTTTTTTAAATTCAAGAACAACTCTTATTAATCAATCAATCAAAATCGCATTTCTCGCTCTTTTTCGTAAAGATACAGAACGTTTTGAAATCTAGCAATGGGTGAAATTTTTTAATTGGATCTATCGACGATGGAATTTTTCGCGGTAAAAAGAAAAAAAAAATAAATAAATATTATAGAAAGGATTATGATACAAACGTCCTTTTACAAAGAAAGACGGATCGTCACTGACAGCTTATAGGCAAGGTGAACGGTTACTTTTCTTTGACATGCGAGAAATCCCCTACTACCTATACTGCACTTGTTATAAGGAAGTGCTGAACACGTACTTTCTTTATCAAATATCCGACATTAATTTAAAAAAATGAGACACATATAGAAAGAATTTCATTATAATCTTAGCCAGAATCCACGATTCGAATAATAAAATTCCGATTAAATCAATAATCATAAACAATAAAATTATCCATAAATCATATCATCGATAATGGATGAATCGATCATGATATGAATATCGATAATATGACATCGAATTCGATTAGAATTGTAAATTTAAAAAATTAATATCTTATTAAGTAATCAAACTAATAATGAAAGATCAAGAAAAAAGCATAACATATGTCAAGTAATAAATATACATTAAAAAGTGATAAACATTCATGTTCAAAATTTATTGCTATTCCATACTAGCGTGCACGTTTCAAACGCTCTGCAAGTCATTTCGACGGCTAGCATAGATCAGAAGAGAGATCTGTTTACACGCATTCGATGGTAAAATCAGCTGATCCATTAACGACCAATGAGAATAAGCTTCATTTGCCCGTTGATCTTTCAAGCACAGTACATCTAATCATTTACATGTGCGTGCTTTATCTACGGAGATACGGAATTGGTCGAAAAGATATTCAGAGACTTTCTGAAATAGAAAGACTTTTTTTAAACCAAGCAAAGTACTCTAAATTTATATATATATATATATATATATATATTTCTAAAATCTTATATATATATATATGTGTATGTATGTATGTATGTGAAAAAAAATATTAATATATGTACGCACTTTATCAAATACATGAAAAATTAAAAAAAAGAAAAGATGGTTTTAGTTTGAAGCATAAGATAAAAAATATCAGATTATTAAAATTTGTTATCAATAGCTTTTATAAGAAAGAAACTTATGTATCTTATATCTAAACAAAATCTTATTTCCTTATACTTACACAAAATTCAGAACATGTTACTATAATTAACTCTTATGTAAAATGAGAAAAAGGAAATTATCTACTTGTTGCATTTTTATGATTTCTGATGAACGTAGTTCGTTCATTACTTGTATCTACACTTTCAAGTGAGATTAGATATCTCAATATGCATTATAAAGACGCTAATAACGTTAAACTAATTATTATGTTAAAAAGATAAATTATTAACAAAAGAAAAAAGAAAAGAAAAGAAAAGAAAAAAGAAATAGGTCAATGCTCGTATCGATTAGAAATATGTATCGATTAGAATATTATTTAATCTTTTCTCTTCAAGGTAAAATTGGGTAACGACCCAATTAAAGATTCGACCATCCTTTCTATAGTGTCGTCAATATGTTTCATAACGGCTTACCAGAAACAAGGTTAACTGTACTTTCATAATGCATACTCAGTTTTGAACCGTTCGAATTTGATGAAGTTCAGAAACTTCCGTCGGCTATATAAAAGAAAATCTAACGAGTTTAGATGTTTTTCAATTCGTTTAACGCGTTATTACAAAAGTTTTCGTTGGATTCGTATTTTCTTTAAAGTTCGTGACCTCGAAATTGATATAAAATAAATGAACCTTGTGAGACGTGCCTGATACCCGATAATATTTTTAACTTACTATTTTCAAATTACGTTGGTTTAAAATACGATAATACATCATTATTTATTTATTTATATTTTTCATTAAAATATTTCGTCGTACCAACTTAGTCATTTCCTTTCATTATAGATATTTGTTTTCAAAGGAAATCCGAGGATAAATAATTATTATATTTTCTATATGTTCTAGGAGGAACGATACTCATCAATTTAATTTTTATCGTGAATCTTCTATCATTTACATACGTGTTACATGGATTAATAAATCGTGGGCAATTTGTAAAACGACTTTAAATTCCATAAAAATCCGCTGACATGATTTATCGATTCATGGACAGAGTTGCTATATAAGCAACACTTAACACTTCTCTTCGATTGGTTGGTATGCAACGATTTTACAGAACAAAGTTGCACAATTCGAAAAGGTAAATACATTGACATGGTACTTTTTTTATTTTCAAGTACAATTAATGTCAATCATAATTTAAAAATTACTTCTTTAAAAAAACTTCTACTTTTTGCTCCATACAAACGAGATTTTTTTCGTTCAAGATCATCTCGAGGTCAACGAAGTGGTCCCCCTTCGAAATTTTTTGTTTGTTTATGAGTTTATCAAACGTTACAAAAAAATATTTTACTAAATATCAGTTTCGTTTAACAAAAAACCGGTTGACCCTGATAAATAAAAATAATCTTTAACGAAACAAAACAAAAATTATATATCATTGCACTTCATTTTTCAAATGGCACAGCCATGTACTGTAAAATTTGGTCATATCATTTAATTCATAGGAAATATTTGGGTATTTGATTTCGATACTACTCTGTTCTATCCTATATTGTAAAAGATACAGTAGTAACTTAATAAATAAAAAAATAAGTTCGCGACATTTGGTTTGCTTCTTAATATACAAAAATATTCCACAATATACGTAATAAATGATAAATATATCCACGAGTAGCCATAACTTGATTATGAAATCCTCATTACATTGAACGCATGAATAAGTAATTACGGTCAAAGAACATTATGAGATCGTTCTGTTGATATATTCACTGGCGACTCAATAAAACAATCACGAATTGAAATAATTATTTTTTATAGTGTCATTAAATTGTTAAATTTCTACATGAAAAGAGAAATAAATTGTAAATACGAAAATAAGGAAGAATATATATTGACGAACGTTCAATTCTCGTACGTTTAAATATTTCTTTTATCAAATATATCGTAAACGTATGAAACCGCGGCCATATTTAAAATGAATTTCTCATTTACAAAATGACGATTGAAAGCCAATCATTTTGTAATGTAAATATGATTAATCAGTTATTTAAATAAAACATTTTTATGAATACTCTCATTGATATTCGTTAGGAAGGTCAATAATGGTTACAATGTAATTTAAATGCGTCTAACGTTTTTCATAAAACGAGTATATGAAAGAAATAAAGACATCACTCAAATTTGTAAGTAGTCATTTCTTCTGCATTTGGAATTGCGAAAAATCAGCATTAAATACCATCGTCGTCTTATCATCATCGCCATCATCATCATCATCATCATCACCATCATCATCATTATTAATTATCATTATTATCTATTATTATCTGTTATTATTATTACGAAAATAATTCTCGTCAAACTTTGTTTTCATCTCAATTATCGACGAAAGATAAAAGCAATCGAATGTCCCAAAAAAACTAAATCGTTAGATCCTTTTCATTGATCATCGAGATATCTCTTTCGAAAATAACATTGGGAAACGAGATCAAGTAGAAAAATCTTATGATGATCACCTGAGTCGTTTACGTCGTTCAACCAAGCCTGGAGGGATGGAGAATTGTTGACCTTGAAGGCTGTTCCCATCGTTCCCATCAATGGGAAAACTATCGCCAATCTCCAACTCCTCTTCGGCGTCTGGGTCGGGTTCCCCGACGACGAAGCTAACCGGCGTCGTTTCGGACATCTCGAAGTTGTCTTCCCTATTATCACCAGAAGAAGGTTCAACAATATGAACGATCTCTTCTTCGCTCGTAGAGGAGGAGGAGGAGATCCTTGGTTGTGACTCCTCTGGTTTTTCCTTCTCGTTACCTTCAAAACAAGTCGCGTATACGCGAACTCGGGATAAAGAACTGTTTGAAAGAAAAGTTTTTTTGCGGAGAAATTTGGGGACAAAAAAAAATAATAATAATAATAATAAAAAAGAAGAAAAAAAAGGGGTAAAGGAGACCTAAGTAGGCAAAACCACCAGCATTAAATCTATTCCTCGAAAATAGGAAATCGATTCTATGAGAGCGAACGGCATGCAAAGAAAGCGTTTAAAATTCCTGATTTCTAAAGGCGATTAGCCGAGCTGAGAACCTATCATAAAACGACTATTCCATCTTGAAACTACGCTCTACGGTCGAACGTAGGCTCTGTTTAACGTGGAAGAAGTGTTCGAAAGAAGAAAAGCTAATCGCGGGAAAACCAATACGACTTCCTGCCAATAACGCATAGCTGGAAATGTCGCTAATGAGGTGCCAAGCAAAAGAAAACGGCGTACTTAGATATATGTACGCACGCATATCGAAATATTTGCTATACCATAGAAAACAATAGAATATCTATTGTTAACTTTCGATCGACATTAATATCAATGGCCGGATGAAAAATATTTTCTAATTTCCATTATCCATGCATAACGCGTTACAGGAACGTAACGTCTTTGGAAGCCTTTGGAAATGTTTACAAATGGATAATAAAAGAATAGTTGTTAAATCCACAATGTGTATATTAAGGATACAAGAGGAAGGAATTCATCGGATTTCTATGATAACCCAAGTTCAAGGTCAAATTACCCACACATGCAGGCATCAATTATAATTGTTAATGTCAACGAATCAGCTGAGTACATTACGTACGTTACGAGGTCGTTAAATTCTTGAGAAAGAAGAAGAACAGTGGGAAAAGATAATATTTCAAGAAATCGATCGAAATCCGTCGGGGAAGCAGTAGAAGAGATGCCTTACGCGAAAAAGGCTTTCTACTCACCGTGAAGAGGTCTACGACCGAGACGATTCCTCGCCTTTGTTAAAAGGGAGGACCACCAACCCCACCACTGTCGCCACCACCACAACCACCACCACCAAGGGGGTTCCTCTTCGTGCTCGTACAGAATTTCCTGAAACCACCTGCGGACACCAGTTGTAACGGACACCGGACTACCGATTACGAAGAGAAGGATTAAAAGGAGAATTATTAGGAGCACGTTGAAGAGGACACCCCGCGTTAGGCGGTCAAACGCGAAAAATTTTCAGATTTCACGACGAAGAGACGCGAACTTTTTCAAAAATCTTGCCTTTTCTTAATAATTCTCTAACAATTTGTACTTTGTGAATTACGCGCCGAGAGCCAAAGTGGAAGGGGAAAAAGAAAGAAAGAAAGAAAGGACAGCAAAAGCAACGGCTTTCTTTCTCTATCTCTTTTTTTCTTTTTCTTTTTTTTTTCTTATGTCAAATCGAAGTACCGGTTAGAGTGTTCAGAAGATTCCGTAGCATGCTAAATGCGCACCTTGCCGATACCAGGCTTTTCGATCATTCAGTTCTTCAAGATCCTTCTTTATTCGTTTGTTCTTTATCCCTCTTCTTTCAAATCAGAATTCCTTATTTCGTATATTTTTCTTCTTCGTACTTCAATCCTCTCTTGATTGATCCTATCATCCGTGAGTCTTGAATCACACTGACGATCAAAAGTTTACCATATATATTTATCGGCCTTGAAACAGATCGTGTCAATCCGATATCGACGAAAGGAAGTATACAAACATTCGAATGCTTGCTCGTACCAATGAATTTGCGTATAGGATTAATGAAGATATTCCTGATAGTTTAGTGATAAACGACGTACAATCTTAATTATAATCGACGCTTAAAGAATAAACGAATTATTCGCTCGCATAAATTGTCGCAAGATTTGAATTGAATTTTCTGGATTTTATTAACTAGTATCGAGTAATTATTTAAAATACAAATCGGGGGGGGGAAAAAAAGGATCGAACGACGCGAATGATAGAAACACACTGCCGATCGCGTTGATGCCACGAACATAACTCGACTCGACTCGACGAATGTTCGTAAAACGATAATATCGATAAGCCGTAGAAGAAATATCGAATAAACGAATGACCGGATACGACAATACTAAAAGGTTCAAAGGTCACAAGTATTGTGTATGTACGTCCTTGAATTTTACTCGCATCTATCCCCACCTCGTTCTCTCATCCCTCAACATCGTCCAAATGGAATGTTATTCCAATTGATTTCTTTTTTTTTTTTTTTTCTTATTTCATTCTTTGTTTACTACGTTTCTCGAGAAACAAGTTGCGAGTTCCGCGACAACACGAGCCGTCATCAGTTACGCCAATTCCATCATTGCTTCTTTACGTTAGACTCTGTTTAACGATCTGAATCGTAACCGTTAGGAAACTTAATCTTTGTGAAAGCTTTCGTGAAAGTTGACGTATCGAAGAGAAATATTTAAAACGACTTTTAACGAATATATTTATTCAAACAAAAGAAAGAAAAAAGAAAAGGAAGAAGATGGACACGTTGAGGCGATCAAGGATAGAAGAATGTCATCAAAATGGCTGCCATATTAGATTGACGAGATAAAATTAGGTGTGTGTATTCGTTAACATTGAAATTTACATTTGTCGTTTTACATTTCTATATTGGTATAGAAGATGAATCAATAATTATTGACAAGAAATATGATTTATTCTCGAAGATAAAATGATCGTGAAATAAATTTAAATGAAAATGAAATGTTCAATTTTTTACGAAACATCTTTTACGAGAATTAAATAAATTTGTAAATAAGTATTTACAATGGCAATGTAATTACTGATTCGTCTTATATAATAATAAGTTTCGTTTCCTTGTAGCACGTTGTAAATGATTAATACGATTTAGTCTTAAGCTGTACAATACTTCATATAAAAGTTAAGATATGAAATTAAAACTATGACGAGAAGGTAGATAACGATTTATATTTATTGAAAAACTTTGCTGAATTTTATGATAATTTCGTATTTCAAAATTATATTTAAATGAAATAATTCGATTACGTATAACAACTTCTTCTTTCTTCCTTTTTTATCGTATTAAAGAATAAGAATGTAATCATTAACTAAACCGTAAAATTCCACAGAAAGTCGAGTTTGTCATGGTGAGAATTTCTAACATCCGTTACTTTCCTTAGAATTATACTACAGTTTCACATAATTTCGAAATAATTATGCGATGCAAAAAAAAACGGGTATTCAAGCATCGTCTCTCACAATCGGTAGAAATCACGGAAATACTTTTTTCTTCTTACGTCCGTTTTTTTATAAGCACGTACATTCAGAGCAGATAAAGCTCAGCAACATGAATCGAGGTATGCGAATTATCATTATACGGATTTTAATGCAAAGTAAGAACGTGCGTCATTAACGAAACAACGTCAATCTTGAGAATCGTTGTAACTAGCACGAACGGTTCAATGGCACGAGTACACCTGATATTACGATCCATAGTCGTAACTATATTTCACAAAACGGAAAATGAGGAAAACAAAATACGTTACAATTGTCAATAAATCATTTTATCGTTCAATAAATCTTCTCATCGAAATGTATATGCTCGTTTGTCATATAACGTTTACTTTTCTTTTTTTTTTTTTTTTCTTCTAACTTTTCTTTTCTTTTCTTTTTTCTTTCGTTTTCTTTTTTCTTACGCATTGCTATCTACTTTTTAACTTAGAAAAAGTCATACACTTTTCTCCTTATCATTATATTTACATTTTCTCCCTTTCTCTCTCACCCTCTCTTGTTATTTCTCATCACTGATCGATTTAATAAAATATTCAAAGTTATGTAACTCGCATGTTTATCTCATGATGGTTGTTTTTAAATCACGTGTTTATCTAAATACTTCGGTCAGTATGTTATCGCAAAATTTTCTCATGCAAATCGCATGACCTCAGACTAAAAATATGCGATTATAGTCCTTCGAAACTCGATAACGTTGTTTTTATTAGACAGACGCACATACAAACTTACGCACTTACGCATTTACGTACTTGAGTACGTATGTACGTACAAACACAACTCAGTACACTTCCAAATGTATTAGATCTTGATACCAGGGATTTCTAGAAACAGGACGTCCTTGAAAATAAGAATATCACACACTCTATACAAATAATATTTCTCGTTTTAGCCGCGATATTGATAACTTCGATGAAAAAATTAATATATAATAATAAATCATCTTATGATAAATTAAATGATATTTAATAAGTCATTATATCGATTAACCAACCGATCTGTTAATCTTTCTTCTTATTTCTACATTATAAAATGTTAACGTTATTAAAATGATAAGATAAAAAGAAAATGATAATAGAAATTAAAAATCATGCCGATCAATTTGAATCGTAGTTAACATTAGAATCGAAGTTAGTAACATGGAACTCTATATTACGATTTAACGAAGAACGCATTTACATTGTTATCTAAAAAAAAAAAAAAAAAAAAAAGAAAAGAAGAAGGAAAACAGAAAATGTTCACGAATTCTTCACAATTTCTCTTACCTGAATATTTTCAAATGACTTGTGCGATAATGAATGAAACGTTCGTTAAAGATTACATTTAACGCGAAAGAAATATTATAAATTTAACGTGTTATGAAATGAAGGGGGTAGAGAAAGGAGAGAGAGGGAGAAAAAGGGGCGAAAGCGGGGTACGCTGGTAACTATACACATTATGCACTTTATCTCTTTTTTTGCAACTATTTCGCAAAGATATAAGTAATAGAAGCAGAGAGTCACAATCGTGTTAGACAATTGATTTGATATACATATATAAACAGCTCTATTTTTTACATGCGATCGATACACATATACATATACACACACACATATATATATACATATCTATCTATGCAAGGTTAATTACAAAAACTCAAGAAAAGATATTTACATAATGACCGATCACTATTTGCAATGTCGACACGTCGGACTTACTATGAATTTATGATTACGTTGGTGAAGATAAGTACGTTGATACGAGCTTTTTCTTTCTTTTTTTTTTTTTTTCTTTTTTTTTTCTCCTTTCTTTTCTTTTTCTTTCCTCCTTTATATATTTTCTTTTGTTTACTACGAATTAAACTTATCGCAAAGGGAAAACTATGTAAAGAAATCTATTATGTACACTGTAATTCTTACGTATCCAATAGCAACCGATTGGGAAAAAAAAACTCGCGATTTACATGAAACGCGTTTCATTTCTAAATTATATTTTGTTACATACGTGTGTACGATGCGCGCGCGTATGCCTTCGTTTGTGAACATATATACAATCATAAATATTTAATGCGTTATGTGATAATAATTTTTATCTTTATACGTAAAAAAAAAAAAAAGGGAAAAAAAATTGAAAGATAACAATTTTTCATTTATCTAGATATTATTCTAAATCGTATTATTTAAGTCATGTAGGTCGAACGTAAAAATAACAAAAACGATCGATAACTTTTAGTTGGAAATTAGGCTATAATGTGGCCACGTACAAATGTGTATATATATATATATATATATATATATATATATATATATATATAAAGATTAGACGTTATTTCGAACATTTTAGACCACCATCCACGAGTACTACGCATAATACAACTTGTAAATTGGTTGCATAATACGTCAATTTATGCCTCGGAAGCATCTTAGTACTTTTAAGACGTTTATTGAATCACAAATCGTGTTGTCGTAGTTTTCTTAGCTGTCGTTTCAAATCGACCTTCTCACTCGACTTTTTTAATTAATTAATTAACCTCTCAATTACCACGTGGTTCCGTTACTACAAGGGTGCTCAATGATTTATTTTCGAATGAATTGTTTAGATTACATTCGCAACTAATTATTATATCAATCTCTTGTTCCAAGCCATAAAAATATAAAGGGAATTATGTCATTAATAAAAGTCACACAAATGTTCGTTAATATTTGATAGGAAGCGTAGAAAAACGGTAGAAAGAGACCAAAAATGTACACACACGAAACACGCGCGTGTCGCGACACACGACGCGGCGACACACAAGAAAATATCACACGAAAGGAAGAAAATATTGTTTCTCTTGTACGAACTTGTCTACGACGTTTATAGATTTGCACGTGAGGCAATCAAAAGTTGATAGACCTCGTACGATTGGTCGAGAGACGAGTCAGGCGACTTGGAACGACTTGTGATTGGTCGGCTCGAAGCGTGGCGTGTTTCCAGGGAACCCGCGTTACCGAGAAGAACTCAGCCGAATTAATTTCCGATCAAGAATAATATTCATGACATAAAGAAAAAACTCCGATGAATTAACGCGAAATATAAGATAAGAATAAAAAGAAAAATAATATTCCGTATCATTGAAGAGAAGCCATTTTTTTCTAACTCACCGGTGACGAATCCTACGCGGTGGAGTAGCACGCTCCTCCCTGAGGTTAGGTTCGTCGTCTCGTGCGTGTTCTGTCATTCGTGTAGCCTTTCTTTCGACAATTATCACAACGACAAAAAATGTGTAAATGTTAAAACGCAAAGCGTTATGATCCGAAACGCGTTAGAGAAGCCTCGTTGGTCAACGTTGATCAATCATAGATCGACGTTGATCGTTAAGGCAATAAAATGTTTTTGTCACCTTTCGTACATTTATCTTTCTTTTTGTACTTATTATCGCACTAATTTCGTACACACTGTATCACCTTACGCGGCGTTAGTTGGTATACCAACGTCACTGTCCATTAAACCTCACCTTTCTCAATTTCTATATTTCTCCTCGTTTAGTTACCTATGTTCTATCACTTTATCTTGTTCTAACTCGGCTACTAATGATTTCACGTCTACCTTACCGATCGAGCATCCTCGTTTCTTTACTCAGTGTTTTTTTCTCGTATCGTCTAGAGGTCGACATTCTGCAGGCACTTGAGCGCCCATCATGGAGGTATCGACGTTGGACGTTAATTTAATGACGGATGTAGTGAAAAGGGTATCGATAGCAATTACACGTTCACGTAATTTTCTTTGTCGAATTATTCTAGTGAGCTTTAGCAAACGTTAACTCCGTATGATCCTCGATAATCCTACCAATATAAAAAGATAAACGAAAAACTTTTTCTATTTCGTATACCCATATTTAACTTTTATCTCTCTACTTCTTTTATCTGTCAAGTAAAATATCATTGATCAGAAAAAGAAAAAGAAAATGACGATATGGGCTCATAGATAATTCTTTTATATAATTTCAATAAAATTCAGTTTAAATTCGTTCGATATTATAGCAATTTTGGAAGTTATTGCGAAAACGATCTTTATAGAAAATACGATTTATCAATTATTATGATCTAACTTTTTCTTTTCCTCTTCTTCTTCTTCAAGTGTAAACGCGGGAATAATGTCGTTTATATGTATGTCGGTTAACTATGTCGGTTAACTAATATTAATTAATACATATGTGTAAGTATATATATATATATTTACTTTCACTACACGCACTTTGAACGTTTTTCCAGGCGTTGTTTCGCTTTCTCGATCTATGGAAATCCCAATATTGTACATCGAAAAAATCGAAGTATATTCATATAGACGTTAAAATGTCGAAAGAATATGGCGGATACTATTCGATCCAATTGACGAATTATGGATACTGCGAAAACAATACTCGCGATATTTTCAATATTTTACGATACATATTTTGGAATTTGATTTCGGATAATTCTTATAAAGACATGCTCGCAACGATACATCTGAAAGATGGACAGAACGATTTTGAAGTAACATATGATTTACATTACCTACCGAGAAAGCGTTTGTCGCTTTTAAAAAATGAGCAGAACGAAACAAAATGTATTGATTTTTCTTATTGTAGAAAATATTTATCGATTAAACCGTCGGTAAGTTTGAAGAAAAATTGCGTCATTACTACCTCTCTCCTCGCTCTCTCTCTCCCTCCCTGATGTCTGTCTCACTCTTCATTCTCTACTTTTTTTGTTTGTTTGTTATTACATCTCAAGTTTCCTCTTCGTAGTATAACCTGACGGCAAGCGACGTTGAGAAATTCAAGGTTACCGTATTGGAAGAAATCACTTCTCTCTGTAAAGAAAATGCCAATGTTAAGGTAACATATCGCACCGACAGAAGAATGCTACATAATAATCACGTTCCTCTCGACGATGAATATAAGACATGCCAAATATTGAGCACCGCAGTGACGGATATAGTACGGCAAAGTTTGGACAGCGAGTTCAAAGAAAAATGCTTCGCTTTGTTAAAAACAGAAAATCCTGGACAGCTGAGAGATTCGCTCATGACCCAATTGTTACCGTTGATCCACGAAAATTATATCTTTTCTATAAAGTAAAAATCATTTCCGTTGCTTCTTTTTTCTTTCTTTCTTTCTTTCTTCTTCTTTTTTTTTTTTTTTTATCTCATCTACATAATTTTTTTATTTAATAGGCAGGAAGAGTAGTCTATCAATGGGAATCATTTCTCATGAATAATAAAAAAGTATACTAAAATGTACGAAGAATGTTAATGACTTAATGATGTAAGTGCAATGCGTTATAAAAAATGTATTTTCTTTGTTTTTCTTTTTTTCTTTTCTTCTCTTCTCTTTTCTTTATATCGGATTCTTTATTAACGCGTACTTTTAGCTGAAGAATGCATCCCCCAATGAGAAGACAGGGAGCGTATACGCGTCAGAATGCGCTCCGATGCTGGCCGTTGTACTGACTCATTACATTCCTCGGAAGCGACATTAGGAAGCCTCTAGACTAATGGGTTAAGTGAATTCAACAAGAGCGAGAGAAAGAGGGAGAAAGAAAGAAGAGTTCTATGCTTAACTTGGTCGCGCCATTGTTTTCCTACGAGAAATGCAAATTTCTTAGGAAGAAGCATCTAAACTTGACGGCTTTAAATTTGAAGGACCCTCTGTACAAAGGTTATCGACGTCCCGTTACGATAACATAATCGAGTGTTACGAAGTAGCACCTTATCGATGTTCCACCAAAGTTTCTATGATGTGCCTGTCCGTCCTTTCAAGCATTATCTATGGTTTGATCTATTTGCTTCTGATAAGTCTCTTCTATCCCTGTGATTTCTCATCGTTGATCAATCAGCCTGTTATCATCTTCGATATTAAATTAACCTTTTATATTATCAAAGAGAATATTAAAGTTGTGCAATTTAAATATATTTCATCTTTATTCTTTTAGAAAAACATTTACCAAAAGTACTTTTTTCTTTTAGTTCGAATCAAATGTCGCAAGATAATACCTAATGATAGAACAATATGTATAAATTATTATTATTATTTTTTTTTTTAGTAA
>NC_057687.1:3085950-3124640 GCF_014466175.1 Vespula pensylvanica
AATTATTGTGGAAATAACATGGGAGGAGTTGGGGTCGAGGGATTATATATTAGATGACGACGATGATAACGACAACACTATAACAACGACGACAACGACAACGACAACGACAACGACACGACAACGACAACGACACAACGACACAACAACGACACAACAACGACAACGATGTCTGCTTCGAAGACGCATCGTGTTTTGCGTCGACGGCACCACCCGGACGTGCGAGCGCAAATTCGATGCTCTCTCGCGTGACGAGAGGGAGAAAGAAAGGAAGAAAGAAAGAAAGAAAGAAAGAAAGAAAGCAAGAGAGATAGATAGTGAGATAAAGAGTAAGGGAGGCACGTTATTACGAGTCGAGTACGATGTACGATATCGTGCAAGGAGAATTCAACACTTTCATCGAACTATTTTCATAAAAACTGATCGTTTCTTTTATTATACCGCCATTAAAAATGTATCTTCGTTTCGAGTTAAATCTCTATGTATATTTAATCCTCACGATTTCTTTGATATTAACTTACGGATATCTGTAAAGATTTCTGAAAAGATAATTATCAAGATATTTTTCTATTGGAATTAGAAATTGCAATCGTCTTGTCTTCTCGTCTTCCCCCTCCCTCTCCCGCTTCATCTCTACTTTTCTATGTCTCGACCTATTCTATTGAGAACGTACAGCAACACGTTCGTAGGAAGAATCCATATTTGGAAGGTATATACTTTCAATTCTGTTTTGTTACGTCCTTGAAGAGAGTAGAGGGGCGAAAGGGGAGGCAGGTGCGTACAAGATCGTTGAGTCTATGCATACAAGCTTGGAAATGCAAAGGAGTATTCTCTATATTTATAGCATCAAGATAAAATTCAATTCGATGAGACGATTCATTCTTATTTGCGTGCGTATATATCGATCCTTTCTACAAATGTATATCCTTTACACGTACGTTTCCTTCGACTCCTTGTAACAACAACGAGGACAGAGTGCTCAATGGAATCATCCCTTATTTTGTAAACAATAATGTCGCTTGAACGATGCTCGAACCTGACCGACTGACAACACGATTAGCTTCGTCTACTTCTCGACTAAACCGAGAGAACGACAGCAGGAGGGTTAAAACTGTCGCAGACGTTTGCGTCTATCGTTGCAGAAGGGGGAGGGAAGGGGTGGACAACGATACCGGTTTCCGTATGTTTCGTTTCCACGCGCGCAATTCTACCCCTCTATATTTCTCGCTCTTTCTCTCTTCCTCTCTTTTTTTACTTTTTTTTTTCTTTTCTTTTTTCTTTTGTCCCTTTTGCAAGAGGGGTGAGTTTGATAAAAGCTTCGAACGGAACACACGCATCGTAAAATATCGTCGAATAGGCAACAGAGTAACAGTAGCAAAGGCAGTCTCATCAATATTCGTTCTGTTTTACCGATATGTACAATTTATATCAAAATTTCTCTTCGTCGATAAACGTATAAAGAACGTGTGTAACCAGATTTTGAAAGTAGATTTCATTTATCGATCGAGTCAAATGAATAAAAAAAAAGAACGATAGATTACGCTTCTCTCAGTACTTTCTCAATTTTACATATGTTTCTTCTTTCTGCAAAGGCATGTATACATACATATGTATGTATGTATGTATGCGAACACACAACGATCATATAGAGTAGCTTAAGTCTCCGCATAACTCGTCGAGGGTCTCTTCAAGCAGACGCGTCATGACCCTCGCGTATCATCCTCCTCGTGTCGCACCCATTGCGTAAGCTGCTACACCAAGAAAAACGATCTTTGCGTGTCGGCGGACATCTCTGGTAATAAATTTATATTCAGACTATATATATTGAAATATCTAATATAAAAAAACAAAGAAAAAAAAGGAAACAGATATATCTCTAAACGACGTTTCTTAAAAGGACGAAATATATAAATAAACTTTCGATAATAAATATAATTGACATATCATTCACAATATGTCTTGTTCGTCACGTTCGTCGGATTATCTGAATACTTCATTTTTATTAATTAATTCTTGGCTTTCTTTCGTTCCCTCTTTCTCTAATTTGTTTCTTCAATGTTCGCACGGTATCACACGAGAAATACCGAGCGCGTGCCACGTCCTATTGTCGGCTTCGGTTTCGCACGTGCGAGTCGTTACGTATGTACGTATGTATATATGTATGTATGTATGTATGTGAATGTGGATATATCTCTATCCGCGTATAGCTTTCACGCAATTCTCCGAGAGGTTTATACTACTGTAAATTCACGATTCGTATATATCTCGGTCACGTACTAATGTACAGAGTCGTCAGTTGGGTGATATTAGCGTGCGAAGATTCGCGTTTGGAGAGCGTCGAATTCGCAGACCGAGTCTGCTTCCTATTTGTCTCCGCTCGACGAACTCGCCATGCTGAAATTTCAGTCGTTCGTGTCATTATCTCTCCTACTCTCTATACCTATATGTGTATGATGTGTGTATATATATATAGTATGTGGATGTGTTGGTGTACGTATATATACATATCTCTTTTCTTTAATGTCACATATATATAAACCCACTTTGGTGGTATACAGTGTACGGACATCACTCTCTTCGTATCTGCTTTTAGGCGGCAGGATGACGAAGCCCAAACAGGCTCGAGTCGAATCAACTTCTATGGATTCGACTTTATCGATCGAGTTTACTGTTGAAGAAACCACACACACACACACATGCACGCACTATGTGTATATATATATATATATCTGTAAGAAAGTTGAACCAACTGAAGCAAAAAAGTTGTTTTTATTTACTATTTATTTATTTATTTACTTCTTTTCTTTTCTTTTCTTATTTCTTTTTCAAGTTTTTTTTTTTTCCAAGTTAATCATTCGAACTTTGTCAAGAGAAATATATTTCTCGAAGATCGATCGTATATAATCGAAGTGACTCGGTTTCTTCGGGGGAGAAAAAGAATTCGTTACGTTGCTCTCTTATCTCTTTTAATTAGCCCGATCTTGGGCTTCTAAGTCATTCTACGATGCGTAGCAGTCTCGCGTCTCGAGCGAACGGATGTGGCTTGGACTTTTTACTTGCGGCTTTCTTACATTTTTATTTCCGTCGTACTCCACGGCCGCGAAGGAGACTCTGCGCGAGATCTTCCGAACTCGCGAAGAAATGAAATGCAAGCAAAAAGAAGAAAGAGACAGAGAAAGATAGATAGATAGAGAGAAAGAAAGAGAGAGAGGGAGAGAGAGAGAGAGAGAGAGAGAGACTCATCTTTCTCTCCTTCGTCGGTTAAGCTCGTGCAGCCGGATATTCTCCTCTTCGTGAAAGACAGATTCTTTCTTTGTGAAAGAGAGGAGCAAGCCCCGATGATGAACCAACCGGTTGACGAAGAAGGGTGGCTCGTCCGTTCGACCGGATACCACGTTATTTGTCCCAGTGATTATGAAAGTGTCCAACTCACGTATTTTATTTGCATTTAAGATAATTCAATTATTCGTATAACCATAATCATGGAAAGAAAGAAAAAGAAAATAAGAAAGTAAAAATAATAAAAATATAAAAAAAGAAAAAGAAAAATACACAAAGAAATAGAAGAAATAATAATAATAAAAAAAAGAAATATAGAAAAAAAAAATAAGATAAACGATTGACTCAATGTTTAAATTACGACGAGTTCGTTCTCAACGATTTCGATTCCCGAGAAAATGAACGGTCTCGCTCGACGATCCGCGAACACAATCACAAAGTTATATTTCTTCGATGGCGTTGAGAAGTTTCCGCTACGGTGAGGTTGCGTTTTGCTTGGCCGACTTTCGTCGGCCCCCCTTGATCATTCCCCGTTTCGACAAAGGTCACGAAAAGGCCCTCGTGTTCTCTCGCTCAGCTACGTTATGTATATTATATTATACTTGTGTGTGAGTGTCCCGTAGGCTGTGCAAGGTCGTGGGCTTTTAAAACAGTATATCCATCCGACCGCTTTCGATTCGACGCAGTGCAGTAAATATCACGCTTTAACGTTTAACGTAGCGTGTGTTGTATCGAAACTTTTAACACCTTAACAACCACCCACCCACCCATCGTCTCCCTTCTTCCTCTTTTCCTCTCTCTCTTTCTCGTTTTCTCTTTTTCTATATCTAGAGATTTCTTTCAAACGTCTCTATTATTCTTCGATTCTCTCATTTTATCTTTTGTATCTTTTATATCTTTTATATCTCATTTTATCTCATTATATCTTTCTATTGTTGCTAATTTTTATCTCTATTACACGTTATATATGTCTGTTTTATATGTATATACATGATTATTTCTTTAAGTATTGAAAATCTCTTCCTCCTCACCCTTTAAAAAAGTCTTTCAGACGAATGTCGTGGGTGTAAAGTGTTGTACGGTGGCTGAATTTAATTGCTTTTCGTCTAAAAGCGCGAAAAGTATCGAACTATATATATATATATATATATATATATATATATATATATTTTCGTGTGCTATATCCGGTAATGCTAATGCCAAGCAGAATTTAGATTTAGAGAAATTATGTGTATACATTTAACACGTTCTTTGTGGCTCCAAAAACAAATATCTTGGGTAGGCGTGAATTGTATTTTTTTAATTCATTTGCTATGTATATGGTCGATGTATACCAAATACCACCACGTAGCAACGTAACAAATGTTGGCAATTGACGTCATCTGCGGTGAATTATTATTCTTATTCTTCTTCTTATTATTATTATTAATTTCTTTTTTTATCACTGATGCGTTTATATCGTTTTTTTTTATTTTTTTAATTACATTTCGTTTTTAAATAATCGATATTTTCTTTTTGTTTGTCCAAAAATAATGTAATCAATGATTGAAAAAAGCGGCCATTTCTTTCAACACGATCGTTACTCATATCCGCTTTCTGATGCTCGTTTGAAAGATTGACCCCTATAAATTGAAAACCCTATTCCCCAAGGGATCAATCAGTGGGTTATGATATATTAAAAACTCCGTTTAAAAAAAGATTTATAAATTATTGCGTAAACAATAGAGTTAGAAGACTAGCATTGAGTGCTTTGTTACTTTAACGATCAACTTTACGTTCAGGTCATGGTAGATTCGAAATACATATGTTTCTATTTTGTCATTGTTTTATCATGAGATATATGCGAACTAACAAGCGTGTGGTTTCGCTGGACGCTGATTAGAAAATGCTCTTCGTGCGTTTCGTATGTGCGGGTGTGTGTTTGTAAAAGAAAGAAAAAAAAATCTTAGGCTGAGCACGACGTGATGTTCTTACTTTCTTATTTGGGAGAGGGATTCATATCTTTTTTTCGGAGGAAAGAAAAGAAGTTTATATTTTTTTTTCTCGTGGATAAAGCGGGGATAAGGGAAAGAAAGAATTTATATTTCCTTTCTTATCGCCACTTTTTAATATGAAGAATGTTGGCTTTGCAGAGAAATAAACGTGGAAAAATGATTCGTTCGAGAGGAAAGTAAAGATATACTGCCATCATCCTGGCACGTGGTAAACCGGGCCAAAGGCCTGGATCCTCGTCCTCCTCGTCCTCGTCAACGGAGAGGCTGCAAAGGATGCCAGGACCGGCGCAAGAGAGACCTCGCGCTCATCGGCTCACCGACATCGAGCCACAAACCGCGAAGGTGAGCCTCGCAAATTCGATAAGCGCTGTCTCTTCTCCTTCCTCTTCGTTTTCAGTGAGTACAATATCTAACCTCCTTCATCCTTGCCCTCGAGGCCATTTCGTTTCTTATAATCGTTGGAACGGGATAATTAGTTTTAAAGTAATCCGATAAATCGTTTAAATTTGAAATTATATTTTCGATATCTTTCAATTGATCTCTTTTTTATCATCTACATTATTATTAAACCATTTCAATTCATTTATCTATTTCGTAATGTTATTTGTTGTTTGATTCAAATATTTATTATATATCCTTTAGGCTCTTATTTATTGAATCAGTATTTTTCAACATTTTTAATCATCGTTTTAAATCAATAGTTAATACTTATAACAAAATATAAACGATCAGTATTACATCGATTTATAATATTTATTTTATTAATACATACATGGTCAGTATTTCTAATAAACCCAATAAACGCACTATAGAAGCAACCTTGATATTTAATTATTTATATTGATCACTTTATATTATCTATGATAGAAGTATTTTAATCAGTATTTTAAATAAATGGCTAGGACATATAAAATACCAGTAGATAATATACCGATTAAAAAATTATTGATATTTTCTTATTGATATTAAACTTATTAATATTTTCTTATACAAAATATTCGTATATACTGATCATTTATTTTACAAACTATTTTTCATTAATTATTAAAAATATTGACCAAATAAATACAAGTGTATAATTTATATACATCTATAAAAAAAATTCCTATATATATATATATATATATTTTTTTATCATTATATAGAAATCATATAATAAATATTCGAATTAGATAAATATTAATGATATATGTCAAGAAAGATATATAGTATATATATATATATATATATATATATATATATATATATATAGATCAGTACTATACCGATTAAAAAGCTGTTAATATTTTTATTAAAATATGTGTAAGTATAACAATTTGTCGGTATTTTATAAATAGATCAGTATTTATAACAAAACTTAGATGCAACCCTGACATTTCGTTATTTATACTGATCAGTTATATTATTTATTAATATTTTCTTATACATATTTATCAAAATATTCAGTATATATATATATATATATATATATATATAAATTATTAATATGCATGCCTATATATAAAAAAGAAAAAACAACAATTCATTATATTTTTGTTCGATATCACTTAATTACTGACGTAATTTAGATTATCGAACGAGTGTGTTCCCAATTAAGAATATCGTTCGATGAATATGAAGAGTTCAGTCTATTTATCCATCGTTAAATCAATGCCAATCGTTGTCTCTCTCTCTCTCTCTCTCTCTCTCTCTCTCTCTCTCTCTCTCTCCTCCTCT
Organism: Vespula pensylvanica; assembly: GCF_014466175.1. Classification (NCBI taxonomy): domain Eukaryota; kingdom Metazoa; phylum Arthropoda; class Insecta; order Hymenoptera; family Vespidae; genus Vespula; species Vespula pensylvanica. The sequence continues at coordinate 3,092,940 of NC_057687.1, forward strand.
CTCACTCTCTTCCTTTTTTCTCTCTTTTTTTCGATAGAAGAAACGATTCTAGATCTTCGTTGGGGGTCATCAAGAAAATTACGTAGGTCTAAAACGATATTCGTTCTCTCAAATCGACCGGTTTGTATCGATCGAGAAGCATCATCTATATCTATCTCGCTTAACTTTAGATTCTATGTGGTGGTTTATAGAGAGAGTGACTGAATAAACGCTCTCTTTCTCTCTTTCTCTCTCTGTGTGTGTGTGTTTGCGAGGAGAGGGAGGAGACAGAGAGAGAGAGAGAGACAGAGAGAGAGAGAGAGAGAGAGAGAGAGAGAGAGAGAGAGAGAGAGAGAGACAGAGGACCAATAGACAACCGCAGAGAGCTTTCTCGAGCGCGCATGTCTTCTAGAGTCACGGCTAGATCGATCTGTAACAGTTTCGATAGGCAGCAGTTCTCTGTCTTTGCGTCAACCTTGATCGTCGTTCAGTTTCGAGATATGCTCTCTATTTCTCACTATCTCTCTCTTTCTCTATCTCTCTTTTTGTCATTCATTCATCTTTTTTTCATTTCCATTCGTTTCTCTTTCATTTTCTCTTTCTCTACAAACCCGTATCCGACTATCATCCTCATGTATATATCGAGTCTTATCTCAAACTTCGTATCACGTAAGTCATGTATCATGATCGTACAAGATCAGATCGGATCATCAATTCTCAACGTTGGGCAAAGTAAACACTGGTCGCGACTGGTTTCCTTCCATCTTATTTTCGAGTTAAAGACGACGAGTTAGTTCGATTAAAACTGGTGGAGCCTCCTCTCGTTTCAGTTCGCCTACAGACGAATTTGATCGTCTTCTCTTTCAGCTTGTTTATCGCGACCCTACTACCGCGTCTCTTACGTGCTTCCGTTTCGTTCTTTCTTTTTTTTTTCTTTTTCTTTTTCTTCTCTCTCTCTCTCTCTCTCTCTCTCTCTCTCTCTCTCTCTCTCTCTATCTCTTCTCTACCCGTTCACTGTTTCTCTCTTTTTTCATTTTTATCGTCGTTTATCGACAATCGTCGGTATCGGGAGTTACGACAGAGAGTAATAATTAATGTGGTAGACGATGTAATTGGAATTAATCCAAGCGAAAAGATAACCGCGTTCTCTTTAATTATCTTTCAAAGTAAATAAGGCTTGTTGAATTGAATAAAATGAAGTAATTGCGATTGCTATAACGTTTCAAACTTGTTCAATTCTTTTCTTTTTCTTTCTTCTTCTTCTTCTTTTTTTTTTTCTTTTTTTTTATGCAAATAATTTCCGGACCATGAACTATCATCCGACGACCTCCTACGCATTCAATAGGCTCTCTCTAACTTGTATCTCGTACCGTCGATAGCTATCCGAAGATGGATGAGAATCTATTTAAGGAGAGCCACGAATAGCCATATTTTTCTATATCCACGTAAGCTCGTAGTTCGTTGTACCTCGACGTGTATGTACAAGCGCGTTTATCGACCTATCTAGATAGGATCGTGGCTGTTCTTGCTAGAGAGGAAAAAAATAAAAATAGTAAGATTATTTTTTTTTTCTTTCTTTCTTCTGTTTTCTTCTCTACTTGTAAACGTTCAAGTAGATTCAAAAACATCGTATAAAATTAATAACCTGTAATGATTAATAATTAAGAGATTTATCATTAGATTATTATCTTGAGACGAACGAGTGGAAATAAAATTTTGATCGAAATGGGATAAATAGGTTAATATGATTATGTATGTTATATTGCTGTCCTTTGTTTAATATCATAAGTAAATTACACTTATTTCTCACTCTTTTATCGATGATTCTAACAAGGGTACGTCAAAAATATAGAATAATGGTAGGAAGAAAGTTATAAATTGAATTATACCAATTAGTTTATACTTATACAATTTAATCCAAGTATACAATACAAGTACACATATACTGTTTAAATTGCTTCTGAATTACATTATTGCATACGGTAATAAAATAACAAAGTTTAACTGCTTCCTTGGTAAAATAAATAAATATAAGTAAAACTGCAAAATTTTTGCTCGAAATAATATAAAGAATCATAATTTTCAAAAAAAGAAAGAAAGAAAGGAAAAAGAAAAATGGTTTCGAAATCGATTATTATATACATTTTCTAAATTCAATATAGAACGAGACATACATGTGTGCGTACATGTGTTATCAAATTTCGCGTTCGAAATTTAATGTCTTATATTACATCGCACTCTGTACCCAATATTAAGACAGTGTTTTTCTATAAAACGAAGAATTTTGATTTATATACTTATTTGCCCACTCATTAAACATACATATATAATATACATATATGTATATCGAAGAAAAAAAAAGGAAAAACGAAATAATTAATTAACAACAACAACAACAACAACAACAACAACAATAATAATAATCGTAGTAATAATAATAGTAATGATAATAATGATGATAATAATAATAATGGATGAAAGACGAATGAACGGAACGCAACAAGCGATTTTTGTGTCCTTCGAAATCCTTTATTCTTCCTTCTCCTTTCGTATTACCTCGCGAAGTCGTTTCAAAGGAGAACGCGGAAGTTGGACTCTATTTCGTTCTAGTCCCTTCTCTTTCTCTCTTTCTCGCTCTCAGTTCGTCCATCTCAGCAACGTGAGAGCAAATCGATAGGCTGGTGCCACTGGCGTCGCGTATATTCCTGCGTTCCAGCTTTTCCACTCCTCTTTCCCTCTTCTTCATCCTCTAAGAAGACTACTATACTACTACTACTACTACTACTACCACTACTACCATCACACCACTACACTATTGCCACCACCATCAACATTACCACACTACCATCACCACCACCACCACCACCACACTACTATTACTCTCAAGGAAAAGCTCGCTATTTTTCTCTCTTCCTCTTTCTCTTCTCCAATCCTCTCAGTTCTTCAACTCGAAGGAGAAATGTCGCGACCGTAATGGTGGAAATAGAATTTTATACCCTTGTGTTCCAAGTTTATGGTATATGAGGGGGAAAAAGGATTATCTGTGCTCTGTATATACACACAAATATACACACACAAACATAATGTAACCGTATAGCATCGACATCCTGATTGGATGGATAATAATATTCGATTAGAAACGTTTATTGCTATTGGTCGATCGATCGATCGTTTGAATTCATATCGTTGAATTACATGTAAGAGAATACAAGTGTTTTGTTTTTTTATCATGGTATATATTTCTCCTTTTCTCTCTCTCTCTCTCTCTCTCTCTTTCACTTACTCACTCACTCATTCCTTTGCTGAGAGCTCGAACGGTGGATGCATTTCTGGGATGAAGTTTACCAAGACCGCGAATATTCAGAACGTGCAAACATGGACTTTGAACGGAAGGTAATGAAGCTCGCTTTGCGAAGATCCCAAGAAACTTTGTTCCATTTACCGTAATATTCTGCTACCGCTTGAAGTTTCTCCGTTTAAAAACGCTTCAAAATGGCGACTTCCTATGAAATAATATGATAATATGACAAAGACGTTGATTATACCAATGTATTCATTTGATGATATAATGTAAATCGACTCTTACGTTTACGATTGACGTTTCCGGGTAATATTTTTACAAAAATTTGATCCTTATCAGCACGTCTAAATACGATCGATATCCAGTGAAATCGTATTTATTATTTTCGTTTACAAAGCGAAAGAGAACTATAAGTAGCACCTCAAAGGGCCATTTAAAAGTGCTTACGGGGCATTAGTCGAGAGATACGACGAAAGAACAGGAGGACATAAAGCGTTTCTTCTTACCTTCTCCGTCTCTCTCTCGCTCTTTCTCTTTCTTTCTCTTTGCCCTTATCTTCCTCTCGTAAAGTGATCCAAGTTACAAGTTTTGGTCAAGAGTCTCTCTAAGATTATTCGACGTATCAAATATTTTCCTACTCGCAATTGTAAGCGTAACAAATCCCAAGGCCGAGGACTTTTTCTTTTTCTTGTTCTTTTTCTTGTTCTTTTTCTTGTTCTTCTTTTTCTTGTAACATTGTCGAATCGGCGTTAATCGACTGTAATGTTCAGACGATCCAGTTTCCTTAAAATAACCGATTAGGAAAAAAAAAGGAAATCGAATCGGTCAGTTCGAAAATTACGAAATCGTTCATACGTTTTTTTTTTTTTTTTGGTTTTTTTGACCGTATCAATAATTTTGTCGAATCGGCATTAATCGATTGTAACGTTCACACGATTCGGTTCTTTTGATCGTACGCCGAATCTCCCTTCGCACGTTTGCTTTTTTGCGTTTTATTTCCGCGTTTATTCGGTAAGAAACTTTCTTGTAACAGCATGTACCGAATCAGTCTTTTTTCCAAATCAATTACCAATTACTAGTCTTCTACTGTAGCGCATGTTTTTTTATACATATGTACGTATCTTCTATATGTTCATACATGTTACTGCAATCATGGATTTGACAATTGTGGATATTCGGTTTTGCGAATAAAAAGCTTGCGTGTGACGATTCGAAGAAAAAAAAAAAAAGAAAGCAAAAATCCAAATCGATTGCCAGCTGCGGTATATATCGTCGTGACAGAATCCAGACGATTATAGATTAGATAACGATAGATGAAAGAGAATTGAGATCCTGATCAGTCGAACGTTTGTTCAATTGTTCAAACACACATAAAACAATTGCGAGAGGAGGAAGTTAGGCGTCGTACACAAAACCGTGAAAAAACTGAATCGTATGAATATTAGAAATATAAAACTATGCCATGGCTCGTTTCGTATCCGAACATAGCTTCTAGTATCAAGATCCATTTATATACAACCATCCATAGATCTGTCACGATCAATTTGAAGTCAGACGTCGTTATAGCTTCGTGCACAAATAAGATACATTCAGACACGTTTATAAAAATTCGTGATGTGTATTTGTGTCCCTGGTGAGATCGAGAAACAAGGAAAATATAAAATGGTTACCAAATCTATAATTGAAAGATGTCCGTGACCAGCACGGACGATGTATAAACTGTTACATATAAAACTATAATAATCTATTTGATTTATACTGTGCATGGACAGGATACATTAATATATCAATAAATCGTTAATGCGTTAATATTTGTATATAACCTCTGTGTTTCTTGTTCAATCATGTCCAAATATTTGATATTCGGAAATAGTCCTAACCATATCCGTCAAGATCGGAGACTGTCCTGGTGTTATTGTACCTGAAGATTGTGAATAACTTTTTAAAAATAAATAACGTCATGCACGAACGAGACATGTTCAGACACATGTTGTGACCATTCGTGTCCCTCCGTGGTCAGACCGGGAAACTAGAGAAATATCGATTGGCTAGCAAATGTAACTAGTTGGTGGACGTCCAGGTCTCGCTGATGATATACATATGTATAAACTGTTACATATAAAACTATGGTAACCAATCCGAATCCGTAGCTGTCGCCCGGGACATGGAACGGTCATGGCATAGTAGGCATGATTGTATACACGATACAACTGAATGATCTATAAAAACTTTGACTATAAGTTTTAGAGATCTAAACAAGTAGAAAATGTCTTATGAAAATAATACGCTCGGAAATTTTTATTTCTCGAGTTATGGAATTTTCGATATGAAATTTTCTTCCAGCGACTAGAAAAATTGTCAGATAAAATCGCCTAGTTTTTTTATTTCTTTCTTTCTTTTTCTTCTTTTTAATCTAAAAAGTTATAATAATTTTATTAGTATAATGTTATAATTTTCTAAAAAAAATAAAAATAATAAAAATAGAAATAAAAGGAAATGCAGTTCGAAATTTTCGTGCTATTTAACGTTTTCATTTAATTATTAATGATATTTAATGATTTTTTAAATAAGGTTAATTAATCATTTCTTTTTTATTTTCCCCGCCTATTTTTCACGATCGTCCGGTATCGTCTTACCTAATTAAATAATTAATCTTTCTTTATTTCTCTTTCTTTCTTTTCCCTCGAAGAAAACTGATAAATATCAAGTTGTCTTAATGATTAATTACGTCGAATTTTTTTCACGCTTAAAGTTATTTATGTCGTAACACGTAACAATAGAAATAAAGGAAAAAGTGAACTCGTTTTCTAAAAGTAGCCAATAAAAGAAGTACGTATATGGAATAGTAGTAGTAGTAGTAGTAGTAACAGTAGTAGTAGTAGTAGTGGTAGTAGTATGAGTCAATTAGAGAGAGATAAAAAGGAATGAAAAGACAAAATAAATAAATAAATAAAAAACGGACGGGATTAAGAACGTAATCCGAACTTTCATCGTAGATAAAAAAAAAAAAGTTATACAAATATCCGTTTGATCGTTGTCGTAAATCAATCCTTTATTTTTCCCGCTCGTACTCGATACATCTTAATTACCGACGTTAAGACTAATTGTAAGTGGCGATTATACGACTTTTCTCATGTGTTCGTTCGACCTTACACGGTCTCTCTTTGCGTCCGCCTTCTCCTCTCCATTCTTCTTTCCCAAGAGAAAGAGAAAGAGAGAAAGAGAGAAAGTAGTATATCAAAGTGCATTAACATGCATACACCAATGTGAAACGTGAAAATGAGTTAGTTCACTAGTGTATTATCGGCAGAACGATTAATCACGCACGTACCAACTTCTCCCCTTGTATCGGTACGACAAATTACTAGATTTATCTTCCAAGAATTTTTTCTTTTATATATATATATATATATATTTGTTTATTTTTATTTATATCTTTATTTCCCCTTTCTTAAAGCTCGTACGTTGTAACGACAAACTGTTAAACAACAAATTTCTTTCACGAGACGTACTGTCTCGTAGGGAGATAAATCTCTCGTTACTTTCCTCTCGTTACCCTTTATAAAAGAGACGATGTCGTTAAATACGTTATACCAATCTTCTTCCTTCTCCTTCTTCCCTTCTCTTTTCTTCTTCTTCTTTTTCTTTTTTTTTTTTTTCTTTAAATCTTTCCTTTTTGTTTTTTCTATCCTTATCCATTCTCGCAAGACTGCACGACAAATAGTTTATTGCTTCTCGCTTCGCTTTCGCGCGTGACTTCGTATTTTCTCCGTGTAGAAACGTCGAAGACTTAATATAAGTACTTACTTTTGTCTTCTATCTTCTTTTCCTCTCTTTTCTCTCTCTCTCTCTCTCTCTCTCTCTCTCTCTCTCTCTCTCTCTCTGTTTGCAAGTACGTTATCTATCCTTTTCTCTATTCCTCCTCCTCCTCCTCCTCCTCCTCCTCCTCCTCCTCCTCCTCCTCCTCCTCCTCCTCCTCCTCCTTCTTCTTCTTCTTCTTCTTCTTCTTCTTCTTCTTCTTCTTCTTCTTCTTCTTTCTTTTTTCCTCCAAGTCTCGTCTAAGATTCTCGTGAGTCATACCCTTAAGTGCTGCGATCCAATTCGCGAAGATGCGCACTTGGAAATGTGTGTTTGAAAGGCACCCATCTATGCGCTGGGAACAAACTAGATGGATCGAGCAATGGTGGTGGTGGTTAGGGATGGGAGGAGGAAAGTATACGACTATGAGACGACGAATGATGTCTTCTCTTTTTCTCTCATCATTCGACGCGCCACTTTCGAATCGATAATATCCTCGTAAAACATTAATTTCGTTCGGTTTTTCTAATTCATTCTTTTTGTTTTCGAATATGTGTGTATTTTTGTTTCGAATATGTGTGATTATTATTATTATTATTATTATTATTATTATTATTTTTCTTTTATTTTTGTTTTTCTTCTTCTTCCTTTTCAATCAACGTTTACGTTTCTTTTTTACTACGTCTTATTTCTTTTTTCTTTATTCTTTTCTTCCTTTTCCTTTCTTTTTTTTTTTTATAAATATCTAATTGAATTAGCCAATAAGTAATGTTGGGATTTTTAGAAAAAGAATATCTTATGTTGGTTATTTATGTATGAAGTATGCATTGGAAATTTCAATTGTTATTTTTCCGATTTTTTTTTTTATTTTCGATTGCAATGTTTAGTAACATGTATTAATGCTATTTGTTTAAATAAAAAATATCGATAATTCTCATTATTTTATCCATAAAAATTTTCGATTAAAATTTTTAATAAAGTACACGAATATTATTTATGTAGATATAAAATATGGAAAAATTCGGCTTTTAACTTAAACTGATTAAAATTTTCAAATAAAATATGAACCACTGAAAATTACGATCATTCTTTCTCTGATTCTGATCATTGTGATTAAAACTTTCAATAAAAAAAAAAAAAAAAGAATATTAATGCCATTTATTTCAATATGAAATATTGACAATCCCGATTACTTTATCGATTTTTAATTTCCCGTTAAAAATTTTCAGTAAAGCATATTAATGTCGTTCATTTGAATACAAAATGCTGAAAATTTCGATATTATTTATTTATTTTTTGTAACTTAACATAAACTAAAGAAAAAATATTCCAGTTGGTGATACAAACTTTCTAAATGTTTCTTTCCCTATTATTGCGAACATGCGTTTGGGTTGCGTTTGGTGAAGCGTAAGAGCATTCGCTTAGACTAGTCCGGTTTAGGGATTCTGGTTCGTGGCAAACTAGTTTTCTAGAGAGCAATGAGAGTGCGAGTGAAGCATCGAATCGCATGAATTATTATCGTTGATGAAAGCGTTACTTTATTTCTTTTCTCGTGTCTTATATCTTTCGATATAAGACACGAGAAGTCGATATTTTTTTCTTTTTCTTTTTTGCTTCTAATTTTTTCTTTTTACTTTTCTCTTGTTTTTTTTTCCGTTTCTTTTCTCTATTTTCTTTACCATACATTTTTGACGTACATCCCGTCCTCTCACGTCGACCTACTTTCAGTTATTTTCCTACCCTTTGCTCTAACGACGAAAGAAGAACTTTCCTATCGAACGTTTGACAATTTGGAACATTCACCGAGTGCAGTCAATAAAACCATTTTCCTTCGCAATTGGCGCATCGTTCAACATAATATCGTAAACCAAGAAGCGCTTTCCAGATCTCCTTGTGTCCCTTTGGCTCTGGCCTACTTCCATCGTTATAGATGCTCTCCATTTTCATTATATAACGTTTTACCATTGTCTCCAGAAATGGAAGCAATTACCTCGGCCAGGGTGGCGTCCAAAAATTTCTTTTTTATTTCTTTCTTAATTTTTCTTACTATTTTGCTATTTTTGTACAGAGGATAAGAAATCAAGTGAAATTTCTCGAAAGAAAGAAATCTGTATCTTTTATTTTTGTATACTTCGATACTTGCGCATATACATACATATATACATACTCGACGAGTTTAAAATGAATCTAAATCTGGTATTAAACTTTTGATAAATATCTTATAGAGTTGTTGTCGAAGTAAACGAAGTTTAACGAGGAAATCAAAGAAAATAGACCATTATATATAGAAAATCGAAATATAAGATACGATAAAGGGAAAAGGTCATTTAACGGAGGAGGGTAGATTCAAAATTACGAGTAGATCCCGTGGATGGCGGCTGTGTTTTAAGTTGAAAGTGCCGAATCACCACCGGTAGAGTCCGCTTGTTGGTAGCATCGAACTGGTGGCGGTGGTAATGGCGGTGGTAGTGGTGGTGGTGGTGGTGCTGGTGGTGGTGGTGGTGGTGGTGGTGGTGGTGGTGGTGGTGGTGATGGTCTCACTGGTGCCCTCCGTGACCTAGTTTTCCCCGGCTGTGCCGCCCAACTCTCGGCTGTTTCCCCGATATTCCTCTACGATCCGATGGATTCGAGAGATGTCTCGTCGATGCGCAACACCGACAGCATCAGCGTCAGCCACGGCTCGTCGTTTCTCGTTGAAGGACACGGGCTGACATTATTCGCGAGAGACACCACGGGAGCTCCTCGTTGAGAGGAGCAGCCCTTGGAGGAGCTACCCTAAGAGCTACCGTTCGAGTTAGCAGAACTATGCGCCGTGTCCTTACCGGTTGTGGCAGTTGTTCCGGTCGTTTCGAGGTACTCCATTATATCCTTTGATCCTCTCCTATATTTTTTGATTCTACTTATTCGTCTTCTTATTGTTCTTCATCTTCTTCTAATCCTCGTTATTATCCTTCCTATAAATCGAACCAAAAAAAAAAAAAAAGAATTGAAGTGTGCTCGGTATAATTGCCATTAGGCCGACGATGACGTCTCATTAAGGATTTCATTATTTCCTTTTCTTTTTCCTTCTTTCTTTCATTCTTTCCCCTCCACCCTCTCTCTCTTTCCTTCGAGTACAGTGGGTCGCTGCGTGTTTTCTTCCCAGTCCGGTGAGAGATATTGGAGTTTATGAGCTATTGGTGTTACGGTGTTATCGGTGCTTTTCTCTTCGGAGGGGAGGATCATGTTCGATGTTTCTCATGGGTAAGCCGTTTCCGATGTCTGATAGTTGTTATAGAATGGATTTCGATTAGTTCGCGGTGTTATTTTTTCCTTTACATTTTGATATCGTTAGATTCATTCAAGAGATTTTCTTTTTTGTTCTTTTTCTTTTTTTCTTTAGGGGGATTTTTCTCTTTCTTTCTTTCTTTCTTTCTTTCTTTCTTTCTTTCTTTCCTTCCTTCTCTTTCATTCATGTAGTTCTTCTAAATTTAAGCAGAACGAATGTTCCCCGTTCGTATTTCGAGTTAGAGTCTCGTGAACATCGTGAAAGCATTCGACGAAGTTTCAAGTCTTCCGGATTGCGAGTAGTAAACGCGAGTAGCGGATGATTGCGTTTCGCGCGTTTGAAAATATGTACGTATGGGTGAGAGAGTGGGAAGAAGGCACTTTTATCAGATTCCCTCGGCTTTCGAGGAACTCTCGCAAAGCACGAAGCATTTAACGAACAGCTGCAACCGATCTTCGTTACTGGGTCAACGTACTTTTTGGCAAAGCCGGTTAAACATTACGCATATCTCTCCTTCTCTATTTTTCTTTATTTCTTTTGCTTTCTGTATCTCTCTCTCTCTCTCTCTCTCTCTCTCTCTCTCTGTCTCTTTATAAATCTGTTTCACGATCATTGCCTATTCCTTCTGTCTTTTTATTTTCCGGAACTACGTCAAAAGCGAAATACCAACGTTTATAAATTTTTATGAACGTTATTATGAATTTCACATGTTCGGTTAACTTTAAAATTATATTGTTCGACATTATTAACGATGGAAAAATTATATTTTTTCGCAACACCAAAGACATTATTATGTTTGTTATTTCAGATATTTAACAAACGTTCTGTTAAACATGATTTTTTTTTATTACATTACTTATCCAATGTTATTAATAATATTAAAAGTTATACTTTTTAAACACTATACACATTAGTTTGTTAATTGATGAATTAAACGATTCAACAAACATTTTGATGGTTATGATTTTTTAAACTACGTTATTGATACAATATATTATTAATAATATGAATGTTATATTTCTTAAACATTAACGCGTATTATTATGAATTTAAGATATTTGACAAACATTCAATTATGATTTTTTAATATTTATACAAAAATATTAATAATATAGAAATTATATTTTAAAAGTCAACAAATATTATTATGAATTCCGTATTCAACGAATATTTTATTACTTATGATTATATTTTCTTAAGAAAAAAAAAAAAAAAAGAAAAAGAAAAAAAAACAAGAATAAAAAAGAAAGGAAAAAATGAATCTTCGAGAAAACTTAAGAGTTATAATTAAACTTTTTTACGCTATTATCTTTGAATAATTTTCGAATAAAATTTAGGGCAATATATATATATATATTTTCTCGTTGCATTCTTAATTTCTAAACTTAATGCCCTGTAGAATCGATCCATCTAAAAATATCATGACTTCGTTGACGTCGATAAAACGATAAAACGTTTTTAGTAGAGTAAAGTAAACGCTTCGAATTTTATGTCGTTTGAGCGCACATCATGTACGATAAGACATAATTCTGGACGATTGGATATGGTCTGGACGTGGCGTTTATTGCGTTTACGAACGGTTTTCTAATTTTGGAGCGACTCGAATAAATCCCTGAGCAGATCGGCAGAGATTTCATTTTTAAAACGTGCGCTGAATTCGTACGAGTAGAACAATTCACCCTTTTATCATTTGAATGTTTTACTTTTTATTTTTTTCCTCTTTTTCTCTCTTCTTTCAATCTCGAATTAAAAGAGTGACTTATTAAAAATATATTACATCGCGTTACACAATCCATTCTGTCTAGAAAAAAAAGGAAACAAAAAAACCAAAACGAAATATCTTCATCGTCAAACGATACAGGGTGAACCAAAAGTTCTTAAGTGTTAATAAAAATCAATTAGCCTTTTTCAAGATTTTTTAGCCTAATTCTTTCTTTTTTCAGATATCTTTTCAGATTCCTAACTTAGTAAAACTACAAGCCTAACTACAAATCTCAAATGTTTCGAAGAAAAGGAGTGATTGATTTAACAAAAAAAATATCTAAGGACTTTTAACTAGCCTACCCTATACAATGACCTATATAAAACAAGAAGATGGAACGAATAATTTTCTTTGTTTCCGATAAAACGCAATCTCTGCATTGCGAATTGTTAGAAATCTTGATTTCTTGAAATCCATCCAATAAAAATATTTCTTCCTTTGCATAAATTTACGATATTCGTATATGTATATTGATATATGCTTAGATACTCTTAATACTGTGCTTTTACGATCTTATTCAAATAATTGATCGAATCACTTTCAATTGATTTTTGACATATATACATAAACACAACATACTTATTTTTATTTGTTCATGCAGAATAATGGAGAGAAAAGAAGGCCGATCTTCGTGATATTCGTTTCGAATTTATACGTAATATTCAATAAAATAGAATAATTCGATTTAAATTTGAATCCTTTCACTCGATGTCAGTTTCCTCCAGAGGCCTCGCATATGTGATATATAACTACGACGAATCGAAACTCGGATATGACATTCGATGAAAATCCAATCTACTCTTCGGATTTATCTTCGTTTGAATTCTGCTGCTGCATCAAATATCGAACGAAAAAAAAAAAAGAAAAAAAAAAGAGAAAAAGAAGTATGTATCGACGTTCCTGTACGATTTCCTTCTATGTTTTCATTGTGATACGATGAAGAAAGAATTTTGCGAGGTATCTATACGTTCGATCTTTCAAACTTGCGATTCTCAAATACGAGCTTTTAGAGAAATGGACTACGAATTGAAAATAAAAGGGAGAAGACAGAGAGAATATATTACAGAGAGAAGTCAGAGCGGAATCCAAATTTCTAAACAGTTAGAATCGTTTTCGATAAGAAACGTTTCTATGTTTGTATGTTTGTTTGTTTGTTCGTTCTTTTCTTTTAAACGTTCAAACTTACAGCTATCGGCCATTTTCTTTTTCCTTTTTTTTTTTTTGCTATCTTTTAATTCATCAAACGAAACAAATGTATGCAGAGAGGTTAGGAAAAAAAGAGGATACGTTGAGAAAGAGTAAGAGAAGGGGTGGGAGAGGAAAAGAGGAAGATATATATCGTGACTTATAAAAGTGGAAGGTTTCCAACTTTCGATTCTGTTCTCGTCGATACACGGGCTTTGTGAATTTCTGGCCTTTGTCAACTCGAAGCATTGTTCTTTACTATACACACACACACACACACACACACACACACGCAGAAACACATATACAAAATCATATATACGTACACATATACATAAAGATACAACATACATATAAAACACTACACTTACACACATGTATCTACATGCATACATACACATACAGATATCACACACACATATGTACTGGTCTAGTTGCAATAATATGAGAACGTGGAAATCGAGGTTAGGTATCGTCTTCGATAACCTTAGAACTAATCATCGGCCATCATTTGTAAATTTAATTGTAATAATTAATAAAGAAGAACTTGATCGAAATACTTGAAATAAGATGATTGATATATGGAAATTATAATTAGCTCGGTTTAATAAGATCTTCTCTCTCTCTCTCTCTCTCTCTCTCTCTCTCTCTCTCTCTCTCTCTCTCTCTCTCTCTCTCTCTCTCTCTCTCTCTTTTTTCTGTCTTATTTAACCTCGAAAGACGGAACGAATTGTTTTGGCTGAAATTCAAGATCGTTGTCGAGGATAATAATCGTAGCGTCTTTTGCCAAGAAATAAATGAATGATTCACGTTCGGTGTTAACAATTATAATTTCTATTAATTAACGATCTAACTAAAGATCGTATGTGAACCGAATAGTTTTTCGAAGGGAATTCATATAATAATAATTCGTTAAATATTGGAAAAAAATGCTTTTTCTTTTTCCGTTTTCTTTTTTTTTTTTTTTTCAATCATTCACAAACCCGTTTAAATTACACCTCGTGGTATTTTCTCGTTGCGTATTCATAGGTCAGGACAGCCGCGAGCAATAAAGCGAATGCTTGTTGGTCAAACAAGATAATTGGTAATACTCGTACGATTGAAGGCCTACACTGTCATTTCTCTTCAACGTAAGGAGGAAACGTATATGTATAATATAGGGACAAAAATGTTCCTTTTCTATATCTATTCTTTATTTATTTATTTTTTTTTTTTCATTTTTTTTCTTCTTTTTCTTTCTATTAACCTTTTAAAAAAGACACGAATTATTTACCGTGAGATTTTTTCGAACTGTGTTTCTCCCTCACCCCATCAAAAAAAAAAGAAAAAAAAAAAAAGAAAAAAAAATAAAAAGAAAAAGAAAAGAAGAAAAAAAGAGACGAATTTATCCACTTTATACGTTCACGTCATCGTCTCGGATTGGAATCCACACGGTCAGTAGAGCTTTATGCTTCTAACTCGACGAATAGACCCTTCATTCAGATCGTCGTAGCCACAAAAAAAGGCAACGATTTTTGTTCCTTCTCGACGTTAAAGCAGCACACACGTAATAAATAATACACGTATATACGCACACATGTAATAAATAATACACGTATATACGTGCACACGTAATAAATAATACACGTACGTAGGCATATATACGCTCGTGTGCGTTAAAACGTATGATCCAAGAAGACCAGTTCCCGGTTCTTTTGCTAACAGTTCACTAGACTCGATTATTATCATTGCAAATGTACTGCTATAATTATTCCTTCTATAAGGTAAGACATTTTTCAAAGGGAAAATCATGAAAAAGGAAGCTTTCGCGTTATCGAGCAATATTGAATATCCATGGACGGTGATAATTCACGTTGAACGTTGTTAATCGGTAGTCAGTTGGCGTTTCTTAGCGCGGAGATGATTAATTTCACGGTGGATAGGAAACAAAGTGAGAGTCCGGTCTAGCAATTGAACGAAGATGCACGGCTGTTTGGATGAATCATCGTGCATGGAGAATTTAACTAACATAAGTACCAAGGCTCGCTCATTGATCTTGTCTCTCTAACAGACGAAACAGAGTGAACGCGACGTCCTGTCCTTTTCGAACAAACAAACGAACGAACAAAACATCGGCATTCTTGTCTCGGGGAGGAAAAAGAAGGAAGAAAAAGGAAAAGAAAAGAAAAAAGAGAAAAAAATTAAAGAAAAAGAAATAGAACGAATTTAAAGGAAAACAGGAATTTGGAGATGGCGCCTTCCTTGGCCTATTTAAAGATTACCAAGCAGAAATATCTTCGTAAACGACGTCGCACGTAACAAAAGAAGAAAAGAAGCTTTAAAAGAAAGAAAAAAGGAATTTAAAAAAAAAAAAAAAGAAAAAGCAAATATCTTCGTCGTTCGTTTTTGTTTCGTTTATTTATTTATTTATTTTCTTTTTTTCGTTGAGAAGTTCGTGTTTTATTTTCCTTCCTTCTTTTTTTTCTTTTTTTCCTTTTCTTCCTCCCCCCCCCCTCTTCCCCTTCACCAAAACTCGACTCGATAATAATTTACAATTAGGATAATAATCTTTTCTTTCTATGACGCAGGGATTAGGATGTAATCGAACGGACGACTTCAGCACACCTGTAAGTTCTGGTAGCAACATGGGGAGTATCGCAAGGTTTCCGAAATTGGACGAGTGCGCCCACTTTCATTACGAACATGTGGAGCTTGGTGCTTTGGAGGTGAGCCATCGGTTTATTACAAGCTCCGTTTACTACTAGCTCACTCGCAATAATTGCAAAAGCTTAACAATTAAATGGCAGGCAAGCGTTACGTAAATATTAAGCAACGAAGTTATAACCTAACGCAACTTTCTCTATTATTCAATCATTTGGCTAATTGATCGTTTGACGTACGGTGAAAAGCAAGACCCTTTATGGTTGATGTCTTTGTAGGTCTCCGTGAGCGAAGGCACCAATGAAGCAGACACCTACGCAGTTAGGGTAACTTCCGGAGATGCCTGTTGGACGCTCCAACGATCCTACGACAATTTCTTAATGTTCGACAAACAATTGCATCGATGTATCTTCGATAGAAAATTCTCATCCCTTCCAAAGTTACCAGACGCCAGGCCTAAATTACATTGGGTTATGATAAAGGACTACCTACAACGATTCTCACGCCTAAATCACGAGGGTCTAAACTGCGGTCCCGTATTAAATTGGTTGCAACTCGACAACAGGGGTAGAAGGATACTCGTGCCAGAATCTGATTCTTGTCCCATAAACACACCGGCTGTTGCAGCGGCCTATGCCGTTAGGCCTTACGTGGCACAGGCGCAGGATGAAATCTCATTTCAGGTGATTTTTTTTTTTTCTTCTTCTTTTTTCCTTTTCTTCGTCGTCACTCCGTTGCGAGAATTACTGATCTATATTTGGATTAATGATTTCCAAGATAGTTCTCTCTATCTCTCTTATTTCTTTCTTCTCAGCTTCCAAATCAATTAATTAATCCTTAATAGTTGAGAAACACTGGTTTTAAATGATTTTTAAAAGTCTCTCGGATCTCGTTTTATCTAACATCCTGTATCTATCTACATGGTCATACATCGTAAAACGTATTACAGGTCGGAGACATGATCTCGGTGATAGACATGCCACCACCAGGAGAAAGTACGTGGTGGCGCGGTAAACACGGATTCGCAGTCGGCTTCTTCCCAGCTGAATGTGTCGCAGTAATCGGAGACAAAGTTCCACGTCATTTAACAGTCTCGGCGACGGTCAGATCGAAATTACCGGTAAAACCGGTGCTTAGAAAGCACGGCAAATTAATCGCCTTCTTCAGATCGTTTATCTTGAACAGACCGTCGAGGAGAAGGTTAAAGCAATCAGGGATTTTAAAGGAACGTGTATTTGGTTGCGATCTGGGTGAACATCTTTTGAACTCCGGACAAGATGGTATTCTTTCTTTTCTTTTTTCTTTTTTAATTCGTATTTTCTCTGTCTTTTTTTTTTTTTTTATTTATTTTCATCTAGATATTTAATCTCACTTTGACAATTCTATTCATAGTCCCAACGGTTCTAACTTGTTGTGCCGAATTCATCGAGAATCATGGCCTGGTCGATGGTATTTATCGGCTGAGCGGTGTCACCTCCAACATTCAAAGACTAAGAAACGCGTTTGACGAAGATCGCGTTCCAGCGTTGCATTCCGACGAAAGTATCCTTCAGGACATTCACTCCGTGGCATCCCTGTTGAAAATGTATTTCAGAGAACTACCGAATCCTTTGTGTACATACCAACTCTATTCCACATTTGTCAGCGCCGTTCAAGCCAATAGCGACGCCGAAAGATTGAGGCGAATGAGAGATGCCGTTAGAAAATTGCCCCCACCTCATTATAGGTAATAAAGTTGTTCAATATCAAATGAAATATTAAATAGAACGTGGAGAGATATGCAATAATCCATCTTACGCTCTGTGTGAAATTTTGTAGAACATTAGAATATTTGATGCGTCATCTGGTAAGAGTGGCAGCTCGTGGTTCAGAAACTGGTATGACTCCACGTAACGTTGCGATCGTATGGGCTCCGAATCTTTTACGATGCAAGGAACTCGAGGTTGGTGGCGTGGCAGCTCTTCAAGGAGTTGGGGTACAAGCAGTAGTGACAGAATTCTTGGTCTGTTACGCCGAATTAATTTTTGGAGATGGACCGGTCGGTAGACCAAAATCGTTAGCCATTACGACACCTGCTCGTCTACTCAGTTTAGAGGAAGCACGAAATAGAAGTGTAAGAGGCGAACCAGATTATATAGAAGTTGGTGCTGGTCCGGCTGGTTTGCCATTGCATTATCATACAGTCATAGAGCTGCCACGAAAGAGAAATGGCTCGAAGCGTTCACCGTCATTAAACTGGAGAGCTTTGTTCGGTAGAGGTGGCTTGGGTGGTACCAGAGGCAAAGCCAGACAAGTTGGCACGCCACCTCAAGTAGAAACGGTGCCAAGTTCCTTAAACTCTTTGCGACGATTGAGACCTGTAAAAAGTGCGGATAGCTTGGATGGAGAGGACAGTTTGGGTCCTCTTTTAGGACCACCACCAGCGAGACCTTGCGGCCATAGCAGATCAGTTTCTCACGACTCTTATTTCGATCATTTGGCTGACGCGCCAAATGCGACATCACCTCTGGATCTTTCGGAAATCCAGCTTAATTTTGATCTTGAAGAAAGAGAAATGAGAATGTTTTCGGAGGAGGAGAGTGCTGGTGTCGCATCGGTCGAGGCATCGCCTCGACGACAGAGGACGGAAGGAACGCAGTGTCCTGCCATTACAGGTGGTTCCAAGAGAAAACGATCGAGACTCGAGGAACGGTTGCATTGCGACGTCGAGTTACGCTTTATCGATAGTCAAAGTCCCGATCAGGTATGAGATCATCGTCCAAAAAGAACAAGAAAATCTATACGTACGCGGTAACGTTATAAACGTCTCATTGTTTGCAGGTAATGGTGTCCGCGGATGTGCACAATATGGAAACGCCGTCTCCATTGCCAACTCCAGGTTATTTGCCATTATTGTCCGAAGCATCGACTCCTTTAACCCCGGCAACTTTGCAAGGAACGTCTCACTCCACCTCACCGATACCCGTCAATAGCCCTAGGATAAGTTTTCGAAGTTTTACTTTACCGTTAGAAATCGACGACGAACAAAGTAATACAAATAATTTGAACAGAGCTAGCGTGTCTTCCGATAAAACATCCGACCCTAGTCATAGGTTATCAGTAAGTTTAAACGAGCAGAATAACGCTAAGTCTTGCGAAAGAATACGTAGCTATGATAGACACGAGGATCCTTATAGCAACACGGTAATAGAGTCGTCGAAAGCTCGAAATACCGAGGAGTCGACGGACGCTGGAATATCCGATATTCCAGATCAAGAAATGACCCCTTGCGAGAGGTTAATATCATTGTGTAGCGAAGTCGAGTCCAGCAGAGTAACCTCACCGTCTAAGGACATATCGGACGAGTCCGAACTATGTCCGATCGAGAAAAATAAATTATCTATCGATAACAAAGATACATCGAATGCAAAGAAGCAAGAAACCCCTAATAACAATCGATCTACCGACGTGCAGAATCAAGAAATGATTGCCGAGAATTCGGACCTACATGGACACGAATTGGCCGGCTTACCGTTATCGAATACAACTGATCTAGATTCCCCGATGTCTTGCGAGCAAACTTTGGAAGACTTGCCGGATTCAGGATTTGTAATATGCGACAGTTCCGATAAGATATTTACCAACACGGAAACTCAGCCAATGGTAACTACTACGAACGATTCCGGTGAATGGGTTATCGTCGAGAGGACGACTGGCTCCATAACAACGCCAAGCAGCGAATCCAGTAGTCCTAAAGATCCGTTAGAAGGAACTATGAATCCAGCGATAGCTACGGAGGCACCACAGTTGAGATCCATGTCGGAAAATGTTTCACGAACGTCATTGGACCTTACGATGGGTTCTACGGTAGACACGGATACTTCCTGTATCGGAGCAAGTGATTTAACCGAAAGTCCTGTTCTGGCGCAAGTGTCAGGCGATATGACCTGCTGCGACGTTAACGACGTTAAAGATTACAAGGATTTCGAAGAGCACGAGGATACGCAGAGACCATCCACGACGTTTACGAACGAGTTTACGAATGATCTTCCTTCCATTTTACAGGATCAAGACAATGGTAACGAGAAAGTTTGCGAGGTGAATATAACCGACATCGAATCGAACGAGGATCGTCCCGAGCTAAAGATAGACAATTCTTTCGTTCGGTTAGACAACACGCATGTGCATAGTACGAATAAGAATCAAGACGGCAAGAGAACGGAGTGCGAGGTCGATAAGACGCAAAAGCAACAACAGCAACAACAACAAGACGTACAACGATCTATGGAAAGTCATCAGAAATTGCAATACTCGAAGCACGCCGATCACCAAAGATGTTCAAAACAGTCCGACAAAAACAAAGAGGTCAATGAAATTGAAACGGATGGGGATAAAGATATGTCCGAAAAGTGCCAAAGTTTCGAGCAGCTGTCTCAGAAGCAACAGAAAAAACAAAGTCCGCAACATAAATATATTTCGAAACACGAGGGCGAGAGTCCTAAGAGAAACAGTATACGTCATTCGCAATTGCGTGAGAATATCGAAGTTGTTATACCTTCGGAGAACGCTGCGGAACCTTGCGAGATCGCGCATGTTCCAGAGGGTGCATCAGAAGCGATGCCTTTGGATTCGTCCTTTTCCAACAGTTCGTCGCCAGTCGACGATTCCATCGTTCTACGTGACACAGCTGCTATTTTACAAGAGTTAGCTTTACAGAGATTATCCGGTGGTATGGTAGGGGAATTGTCTATTCCACCTCCTAGAAGAAGATACGAGACCGAGGTTACCAGAGAACGAAGAAGTTTCGATTCCGAGATTGGTCGAGAAATCGTTAGAGAACGAAAAATGCGTCAGGAGTTAGATTCGGCAAGGGGTAAATCCGAGGAACCACCTGTAAATAGTACACATCATTTGCCACCGTGTTTGCGAGCTCGTCATGCAAGAGCTACGCGTGCCGCTTTAAGCAGATCTCTCGACGAAGCAAAGTTCAATCAGATGACCGGTGACACCTCATTACCAGTAAAACAAGCTTCCGATGACGTTCAGCACAGTTCCACGCCTAACGTTGGCACCGTTACGAATCCTTCCCCTAACAGTTCCGAGAAGGTTCACTTGAAGAATCTCGGTGGTCTCGACTTGGGTGACCCACAGTGTCGAGAAAGAATAGAAAAGTACAAAGAGGAAAGGCGGACGTTTCTGAGAGACAAATATAGATCGGAGAGTTTTCGTGGTATGTCCTCGAAAGCTGAAGGTGACGGTGAACAGGCATTGTTGGCCAGATTAAAGCAGAGAACATCAAGGCCGTCATTTCATTGACACTGATCTGATTCTCTTCTTGAATTTCAGAATATATAAAACCTGCTATTTAAAAAGGCTGCCAATGCACTGATTTTTTTTTCTTTTTCTTTCTCTCTCTCTTTCTTTTTTTTTCTTTTTCCCTTTGGAAAATTCAATTTTGAAGATAAGACTCGTCTCATCGTTGGCCGAGATTATTGATTGTTTGAACGAAGATGATCAAATATGAGATATAAGATTTGTGAGATTGCACCGTTAAGCTGAAACGTGCAATATAATAAATAATTTTTTTTGCCTTTTCCTTTTCCTTTTTCTTCTTTTTGTTTTTTTTTTCTTTTCTTTTCTTTTCTTTTTTTCGAGGAACTTCCTAACTTATTAAACGATCGCGAGTGTAACTAATTCCCTTTTTCTTCTTTTTCTTTTTTTTTTTTTTTTTTTTTCTTTTTCCATTGTTACGAATTTTAATAATAAGATATTTTTTATTACTATTCCCAAAGATAATAGTTCGCCCGTCGTTCGTATTTATTGTGTTGTTCTGTTATCGGCTTCTATTATTATACGTTTTACTTTGGACGTATGTACCAGAGTTGTGTGTGTCTGCGAAATTGCATTTATTAGTACGAAAGTATATTCAAGTGAGCACGTTGATTGTATAGGAACATTTTTGAAACGCTTCTTTCGCCGCAAATGCGTATGCGTTTTCGTTGTTAATAATGATTATAAATGAGATATCTTTTTTATATTATAAAGCGTTGGTTGTCAATGTTTAGTGTGAAATTCGTTCGACGTTTTCTATTAGCGAACTTTTGCGCCTTATTGCTTCGTACTTTAATGAATAATTCATTTGAAAATTTTTTTACGCGCGTTGCTGTTAATGTTATTTCGATCTCTGGTACACATTTATAATGCTTCGTTTATATCGATAATGAAACGAGAAGAACTCGATAAATCGTTTTTTTCTTTTTTATATAGGTATATATATATATATATATATATATATATATATATGAAATATTAAGTTGAGCGTTTTATAAAAGTGTAACGATATGGTTACGTTCTTTTGTGGACTGGTCCACATTGGATATATATATATATAGCTTTTGTATATGCTCTCATTTTTATTTAGTCTTTATGTATAAAAAATACACACACACACACACACACAGATTAAGTTAATTTATGGATTAGCAAGATTATGGATAAAAAGATGCGACTTGAAATCAAGATTACTATTTGGAATCAATTGTCTCGAGATAAAAATGATACTCTGAATTAAAAAGATAATAGATTTTATATATATATATATATATGTATATATATATATATATATAAAATCCAACTATAGAATCGATAGTTAAATCGTCATTAACTAAATACGATTAACGCGATTATTTCCTCGTTTTGAGATCTGTAGTATGTTTCGACAATTTTTATCTAATAAATTTAATCTACCCTTTACGATACATTAATTGTATCGCAACAGTATGACGTAGAAAACAAGTTAATCTTCTCACTATAATGATTCTATTTCCTTGAAGAAAAAAAAAAAAATAATAAAAAAATAAAACATTTTGCTCTCTACGAATTATTCAAAATAACTTGATTTAGGACCGGTTTACTCGCAAAGAAATTTTAAGTAGATCTTTAGAAGATAGTTGACGAAGGTGCATGTAACTATTATTACACGAAGCTAATGGTATTGACAAAAAATAACCATATATTTTCTCGTAAAAACATATACACATCTCTTCGCATAGAACTCTACACATTTTTTCTATTCCCGACCAAAAATCAAAGAGGAGAAAAAGAAAGCGATGGTACTCAACGAAAGTGATATTTTACGCGAAAATTTTTCGCTTTTGAGAAACGTCTTACGTTTATTGATTATAAAGTAGAATGAAAGTTCATAGCCTATTTGAATAATATTGTACAATAAAGGCGTTGTTATAAATTAAGAACAACAAGATATAGCGATGTAAACTTTCAACTCTTATGATATAAAATGGAGAAAAAATGAATTAATCTCCTAGCCAAATATACATATATACTATTTAACGAAAAATTTTAAAGTTCAAATTCAAGAAAACGCGATATTATGATACATAAAATTTTCTTCGGAATATATTAAAATTCATTGAAATTTTATTGATATATATATATATGTGTGTGTGTATATATATATATATATATATATATATATATATATATATATGTATATATATACATATAATAATATAATATTTCAACTATTTTACGAAAGATCCCAACACGCTCTTGTGAATTTCAATTTTTTAAATTAAACGACAATCTTTCGTGTCAATCGTATTATACTTGAGATTAATTGAAAAGTTCTGATTAAATTCTTCGTTTATTCTAATTAAGTTAGTAGGGAAAAGCAAAAGAAAAGAAAAACAAGAAAATAGAAAAAAAAAAAAAGAGAAAAATAATACAAATATGCATGCACGAGTAGTTAAATGTATTTAAAAAGCTACTAACAATATAATAGCGTGATTAGAAAATGAGAAAGGATTTCTAGACATCTAACAATCTCTCTTGACCCTTGCGAATATTATGCCGTATTATAGAAAAAGGCCTATATAGTTTTAGCGAGTTACCTAAATGTAATACGCCTGAACAGTAAACTATAAAAAAGAAAAAAAGAAACGTAAACTATTTACAAGATACTTCTGCGCAATATATAATACGCAATGATGATGATGCATCCAAAGGATGTTTATTTTTAATAATTTCAGATTGCCCATGTCGATCGTACATATATATATATATATATATATACACACACACACACACATACATATACATATGTGTACATATATATATGCAAATATATATATACATATAATATGCATATATATGTATATAAGTGTATATATATGCACATATATACACTTATATACATATATGTATATATATATATACATTTATATACAAATATATATGTATATATACATGTGTATGTGTGTATGTATGTATGTATGTATGTATATGTATATATGTACGATATAACTTTTAGACTTATTGTTAGAGAGAAAGAAAGAATGAGAAAGAGCCTAATGAAATAATGCGGATTATATGATGTAGATGTACTTTGATTGAGAGGGGGGGAAAAAATAAGTAAGAAAAAAGTAACGGAAAACATTTTTCGCAAGACCACATAAAAAGACTAATCCTATATACGACATTGAAGGGCTGATAGTAATCTTGCTTTTGAGCGTTTAAAAGCCCACCGTTTCTCAGCCTGAACGATTTTTGTCCTAACCCTTATTATATTTCGTCCCACCCTCTAGCTGTATACTTTTCGTCTTATAAACGTTTTTGTTACTAGAGAATACCGTTTTGCCTACTACAAATATTCTTCTTATTAAATATATATATATATATATATATACACATACATATATAAAATAAATATATATATATATATATATAGAAATTATATGTAAACAAATATAAATATTATAAATATGGAGAAGTTATTTAACCAACGCTTTGTCTATCGTCTACACCCATCTTATTGTATGTATTGTACGTCCTTGTATGTACACATTATTATTATTATTATTATTATTATTATTATTATTATTATTATTATTATTATTATTATTATTGTTTTTCATTTCTTCGAAATTTACATACAAAAAAAATTGTCAATGGAAGAAAAATTAAAGTTTAATTGAGAAAATGTGATCTACAAAAGAAATATATATTCAATCCTTATAAAAATACTTGGTAAAAAATTGATGAAAATTGGTCAGAACCCATCGTCACGTTTTTATTTCTTTCTATCTTTTTCCCTTTTAAAATTTTCTTATGTTCTTTTCTCTTTGTTTCTCTTTTGTTCTTTTTTTAGCGACGAAAAGTAATCGTATATTTATATACAGCCTCGTTTTAAATGGAGAGAAGAAAATTTCAGATCGATCGATCGGACTTGTCAATATGAAAGTCAATCGATGATCTTCGTCGGATCGTTAGGGGTTGGTGAAATCTTTCGAATAGAAAGATAGAGAGGAGATGGGGAAGGGAAAGGTTGGAGGAGGTTACGTCGGGTCGCGCGTTACATTGTCATCGAGAAACAACTCCTTTTGATCGTATGCTAACCCCTTAAAAAAAAGTCGTAGAGGGGGCCTTTAGTCTTTACTACTTCTCTTTAAACGCCGTGATAGAGTGGTTGAAAGGTGAGTACCACTCGAGCGGTGCCGGAAGAGGTGAGAGGAGGACGTAACCCCGTATCACCGAAGCAGATGAAGAAGAAGTAGATGGAGAAGAAGAGAAGAAAAAGAGAAAGAGAGAGAGAGAGAGAGAGAGAGAGAGAGAGAGAGAGAGAAATGAGAGAGAGAGAGAGACAGAGACAGAGACACAGTCGAGGCCGCTTTTATGTCGCGGAAGGAGGGCCACTTGAGGGCTCAGGAAGTACGTAGGTGAGAGCTCGACTCCGTGACTATCGGCGAATCTTCCTCGGTAATTATTTTTAAACACGTCGTGGAGATACGAATCTCCGCTGGCTCTAGTACCGAACAACCCTGTAAACTCTTCGTGACACTCCTCGGTACCTAACTAAATAACCGGACTAATCAGACCTCTGTTCGGAGACCAGCACGTATTGTATTACTATATATATATACACACACATACGTACATATATATATATATGTGTATATATATATGCATACTCGTTGATAATTATTTTACCGCAAAACACGCAGACGATGAGAATAACGAGAATGCTGTCAGCTCTTTCTTTCTTGTCGATTTAAAAAGAAGAAAAATAAATATATTAATTTTATGTGAGAGTAAAATCGTTCTATTAATATTGAGAAACAAGTAATTGTGTGTGTGGGTGTGTATGTATCTAATATGTGTGTGTATATATATATAGAATGTCGTGTTTATCTCGAAAAATTGTAATATCTCGCGAGGGATTAAACCTGTAAAAAAAAAATTTTTTGACAGATATATTTGTTGTAAAGGGATATTTTCATGTGATGTTAATTCTTTTTTATCAGTCGAATGGTGTTGGAAATTTCAAAGCCTGATTCATTTGTGTTAATAAAATTATATATTTTGCTTTTTATAGAACATTCGTTGAGACGAATTCGACAGTATTCCATATGAGATCATTTGTTATTATAAATTATATTATAAATTTACAAATTTCTAAGGAGTATAACATTCTATCGTTGATTCTTGGCTGTTAGGCTACATGTTAAAAATTAAACTAAAATCGAAGTTTTTATTTCTTTTAATATTTTTCAAATTATCAAACCAAGTAAACAAAAATTATTTCGTAAAAAGTTTGATCTTGCCTTCTTATATATATCTATGTTTTTGTTCTTCTATCCATCCGGACATAATTTTCCTCTTATCCAATTTTCGAAAGTTGTTAATTCGAAATTGTATTAATCTGTAGAATTCGCTTAATAGAGTTCTTTCTATTCTTTTCTGAAAAAAGTTTTATTTTGAAACATATGCAAAAAATGTGTTGTACGTAGCCAATGACATCTAATTCTTCGCAAAAATCAAAATTATCTAATAATAAACTTCAATTAATTAATTTTGCTCCAGATGAACTGAAAAAGAAAATATATGGCGCAGAATATCACAATTTTCCAGTTTTAATAGCACGGGAATGTTATAAGATTACGTAAAGAAAGTAAATTTGTTATTCTTCTTTCTAAACATAATCAAAATAAATTAAACAAGTATGAAAAATAATTAATGTTTTCTTAATTTAATAATTTAATAATTTATTATAAAATAATATTATTAATAATATTATTAAATAAAATAATTTAATGATTTATTGAAAAATAATTTAATTATTTTCTCTTTCGATTGGCCAGTTGCATCTTAATGTAATCAAATAAATTCTAGATGTTTGCAAGATTTGATAACTAATGATGGCAATGAAAATAAATAAGAGAATATTGAAGCTACACAAAAAGTAGAAAAGATAAAGAAAGATAATAAAGAGGTTTCAGGATAAATCTGTACTATAGAAGAATTGTAGGGAAAGAGGTAATCATGCTAACAGAAGTTAAATAAGCGATGTATCGATATCAGTTGATATCAGTTATAAAAAAAAAAAAAAAAAAGAAAAACTGTAAAAGCGAAATAATTAAATCCGTTGTTCTTTATTAATTTGCTAATATATATTACACTGCGTTATATACCTTTACATTACACTGCGTCATATAGCTTTAAATTATATAATATTCTATTATATCAAATTGCAATTTATATGATTAAGCAAATATTCGTATAATTAACAAATAGAATGTATTATGTACATACAAATAATTAAACTGAAAATAAATGTTTATTGAGAATAAAAATTCAATATGTTCTTTCTTAAATCCAATCATATTTATACCAATTATTCGTCATATACCATACATAAATTATTATAGAAATTGTTATTTGTATAATAATTATATAAAGGAAAAATAAGTAACCAGAAAAAATTAAAAACTGTTAAAAAGATAAAAAGTTTGCAAAGAATGATTTGCAAATAAACTTTTCATTTTGAATAAAATTTGTAATTCTTAACAAAAGAGTATAATTTACCAAGAGGTAATATGACTTCTCTATCTTTTTCAGCGTTATGTAATCTGGATACCAAATTCTTTTTGCGGGAAAAATTTATCCTCTGTCCAAAATTTGAAACTTCGACCAGAAAAACATAACTTATCAAGAGGTAGTATGAGCTCATGTGCCACTTCTTCTTACATCATATAATCTGAACATAAAATTCGATTCGCAGAAAAAATTTTACGTTCTCTAGAATTTGAATTTTCGAACAGGAGAATATAATTGACTAGGAGGCGGCATGATTTCGCGTGCTATCTCTTCGCGTATCATGTCATCCAAAACTCGTATCATATAGACAAAATTCGATTTGTGAGATAATTCTCTTTCTCTAAAATTTAAATCTTCGATCAGGAGAACATAACTTATCAAGAGATAGTATGATTATGTATCACGTCTTCTCGAGTTATATGATGCGGATATAAAATTCAATTTGCGGAAGAAATTTCTTTTCGAATCAGGATTTCAAATATAAGTTTTTGGATAAGAATAATAATAATAATAAGGTTTAATAAAGAATTCATCTTATTTCTTTTGAGGTTAAATACCTTTATTTTCATTTTTATTAACAATACATAATAATTACATCGTCTTTCATAATTATACAAATATTTACTTTGTCATATAAATTGCGTTATAATATAATACAATATATTACAATATAATACAATATAATGCAATATAATATAATATAATACAATATAATATAATATAATATAATACTATTCTTAACAAAGGACGAGCTTCTTATCTTCTTTCGTGCTTCTGAACTTTTTGATCTAAGTGTACGAAATTTATTTCATAAAAATTCTTTCTTTATTTACATCATGCAGTTTAACAATCAGTAACCAACAAGACAGAATTCTACTCTTGAAAAATTCACAAATTTGTAATGTAATTTATAACATTTTATAATAACAAATGACCTGACATTTTAAATGCCATCGGACTGTGAAAAGAAAAATATGTATTTAAATGTAAAAAAATGAATTTGATTTTAAACTTTCGTCCACCACTAATCCTGAAATAAAAAAAATAAAATTGATACCATATGATGCTTTCGTACCAAATCTATAAAAAAATTTTTTTTCTGTATTCTATCACTTACAAAATATTCCAATTTTTTGTGTGTTTGTGTCTGTGAATGTATTTATATGGAAAAAGAAATCAGTGGGAGAAAAATTATTCTATTTACATGGATTACAAAGTGATTAAGAATAAAAGGTTTTGTTTTAAATACATCGTTAAGAAACATCTATACTATACTAGATTTGCGGAAATCATACATTTGAGAGATTTTAAACTTCATAAAAGTTAAACAAATCATAAATATTACTTTTTAACAATTAATATTAATTTAAATATGTATCAATTTTATAACTAAATAAATCGCATTTCAATATACACATTTTAATACAACAATATTCGATCTAACGACGGATTTTATTAAAAATAAATAGAACTGTAATAAAGTAAATATAATTAATGTTCTTAAATATAGTATTAGAAATGAAGGATGGAGTATTAGTATTAGTATAGAAAGTATTATATATAGTATAGAAATGGAAAAATGGAGGATCTTGATTTTTAATCCTTTATAAAGATTCACTGTTCTTAATCGTATATTTTAAGGATATATTAAAAGATATAATCCGTAAGAATATAAAATTTTTTTTATTTTCACAATATTGATCGAATCGTTTTCAATATTCGTTTTCTTTTCTTTTTACATTCTCTGTTTCTGTCTATCTGTCTATCTGTCTCTCTCTTCTTCTTTTTCTTTCTTTGTTGTATATACGTATGTATGTATGTACACACACACATGTATATATTATATTGGTATCTCTGTCTTTCTCGAGCTTCATTCTCACCCCTCTAGGGGGTAGGCCGCCTTTCAGGGTGTGCAAATCGAATCAGAACGCCCCCGCAGGGTCGTCGACAATGTTATTTGTTAGCGGAAGCGTCGTAGTAACCGGAGGTTGAAACGAGGCCAGATTGGCCAGGGTGATCAAGTTAAACGGCACGTGGGCAGTAATGCCGTCGCCTATGCTACGACATCGCCTACCCGTTCTCGACGTTCAACCTCGATCCATCCTTGATCCCTACTCAATCCGTTCTTGAGAATGAGTGGACTCCCGGATGGCCCTTCTTTTTCTACGAGAATACTAAACTTCTTTTTTCTTTCGATATAGTTCGATCACGTCTATGAATCTCACAACGTTATTGCTATTAATTAAAAACTTACTTAATGAATGATTTAACTAAGATAAGTTAACTAATCAAATAATGCTAATGTTATTCAAAGCCACGTGACTAACTGGGGTAAATGCTAAATCAATCATCATTGGATTCACCATATTACTTTTACGAATTTTCAATCTCTTCGTTCCTTGTTATATACACACTCTCTCTCTCTCTCTCTCTCTCTCTCTCTCTCTCTCTCTCTCTTCAGTTTTAAAATCAGTAGATAATATTATAAGTTTGTTCTTATTATGAAAGAAATCGTAACGTAAACGTTGACACGAAAGATACTCGTGAAATGAAATAATTTATTTTTCTGCAAATTCGCTAATATTCAAACGAAGAAAACAAATAGAAGAGACGACTGAATGGTGAGAGTAGATCCGGTAGGATTTTCTGTGGATAGAAGAGTACTCAAGGGTGGATTTATCTCGAGGGTTGGTCGGTCGGTCGCAGAGCTGCGGATTGACACGCGGCGACGTCTTGACAGCTTGTTAGCCTAACGGCCGAACTCCGTTCATCGAACACGATGCGCTTGAGCCTCTTTAGCGCTCTTTAGCTTGACATTTCGATTCGCAGGGACGTTACACCATAGCCTACTATCCTTCCATTTCTTCCTACTCGAAATCTCACTCTCGAATTAACTCTGTCACGTTTTTATTCTTTGCGAATTATTGAATACATACAAGACATATTGTCCATTGTCACCGTTTAACATATTTCCATTCTGAGAATTATATTCATCATTATTTTTCGAATAGGTACTCTCGTATAACATTAAGATTTTAACGAAATTCTATAATATAGAAAGAAAAAAGAAAATATAATGTATCAAATGATCTAAAATCAACGATCAAACGTAAGTGATCCCTTAAAGCGATACTGGTGCCACCATATGGTTCGTTACTCCGCTTACGTGCCATTTGACAAAGAGAGAACCAACAAAGAAGCCCATGTAGGTACATACATATGTACGTGCTCACGTATTCATGTTCTTACTCAGAAAGAGTGATAGAGATAGAGATAGGAGAGAAAGAGAAGAGAGAGAAGAGAGAGAGAGAGACAGAGAGAGAGAGAGAGAGAGAGAGGAAGATAGGTAGATAGATAGAGAATGCGTGACAGTAATTTCGTTTGATATGATTACGCCGCTCGACGCTCGTCGTCGGGCGTCCGTACGTTTAATATTCGGCCCCTTTTCGATCTTCTCGTGTGATGTGCGCGCCGCTACTCGACGTTTTATGTACGGACTACAGAGGAGGTGACGTCGAAAAGCAGCGCGAAGGGGGTGAAAGTGAGAGGAGGGAGGGTTGGTGAGGATAGAGAGAGGGAGATAAAGAGAGAGACAGAGAGGGAGAGGGAGAAAGAGAGAGAGAGAGAGAAAGAGAGAGATAAAGAGAGATAGAGAGATAGTCACCTACACGAGTCAGGGGTTAAACTCGTAGGTGAATGCATTACACGTACCCCGGAGCCCACGCATATCGGTACCGAACCCCTCCGACGGAAAATAATGAAAGTAATGGGAACACGCCCACTGCATTTAGTCCGCTCGACGCAACTATCCCGCCTCAACCCCGTCCTCGACGTCCAGCTCCCCTCTTCTCACACTCACCCTCTCTCTTTCTCAACCTCTCTCTCTCTCTCTCTCTC